>NW_028277169.1:2571250-2882500 GCF_051122295.1 Plectrocnemia conspersa
TAAAAGCGTTTAAATATATCCGACAAGTTTCGCTGGTCCTTCGAATCTCCATTAAAAATACATTCTTCAGCGTTTTAAGGTCGCAGATACGTAATAATGAAGATTTTATTTACATGTGATTCATTAATTGTCAAAATACCATTTTTGTTAATGGAGCATATTTTGATGGTGTTTTATATCTCACTAAAAATTTGTCTATATCATATGAAGATTTAATGTAAAAAATAAATGTTTCACACAAACTATTTTTACAATGGGCGTTGTTCAGTTAAAACCTGGATTTAGTTTCGAATGTGTCCTTGACTTGAATCATATATCATATATTTATAATATCTTTTTACGCAAAAATCCCAATGTCATATAAAGGTCTAATTATTATTATTATTTTTTGTACCATTATAAATATTTTATGATATTTTATTTAAGTGTTGATAAACGATACATTTTATTAAAAATATCAATAACTAATTCAAAGGTATGGAAAAAAATCCACTAATGACATATTTATACCAGCGTGTGATTTTACATATAAATCTTTATAAATAAAATATAATATCGAATAATAGAACTCCAAGGTGACATTGAATAAAATATATTTTTCTACCTATGATTTTCGAGGTCCATATTTCGCAAGCAAATTTTTTTGATTATTTTTAGATGTATCCAGGGCTGTATATTGCTAAAAATATGAATGTTTTCTCTCTATTTCTTAATTTCACCATATAAATCAAAGGTTAACCGAAACGTCGTTCACTGTCATTGTAAATGTGGTTTTACGTCGGAAACAATTCAAATCCTCGTTGAAAATATCCTGAATGCTAATTCTCCTGACAGCTACATTCATCGTCAATTGTCTTGTTTGCAATTAATGCAGTCAGTGTAGAAATCGTACTCGGTGTAACTGATTGCATTATTAAACCCTTCCATGATCATATTGTCCGAAACACTCGATTGATAGCAACGGTCGAAATTATTCGATTTCGAATATAGTTAGTTTAGTTGCGTCAAATATCGTTCGTTATACGAATTTCTCATTAAAACTCGAATCAGTGGTCTCAAATCGAATTATGAGCACGCGTACCTTATTTCCATACCAAACTAGCAATATTGTGTAACTTGTGCCAAAGTCCCTCGATGCGTCGCTACAATAATGTTTCGCTACAGAACAGGATGAATAACCATGTTAATGCAGTAAAACAAATTTTCGGTACATTTTCCGCACAGCAGTTTCAACTATATTTATCTTTTTTTCCATTAGTCTTATTTATTTATTCTCACTATTAAATAATAGTAATGGATCACATAAATCTTATTTAAAAATTCAACTGCATCATATTAACTATATCTTAATTAAAAATGATGATAATGTGTTCGTTTATATTATATATGAAACTCTGTATAAAATGGAATTTTTATAACTCTGTTATTTTTTCTTAGTACTTCGAGTAATTCCATTAATAGCTATTTTAAATCATTTATGAGCTTGCTTCGATAAACTTTGGTTTGTTGAAAATTACAATGTAATAGTTGCATTAGTGACTGATACTAGCATTAATATTTTAGTTGAAAATTGCTTAGAATAAGTGCTATCCGACTGTTGTCGACGATAAGTGTCGATCTAATAAAATATGTACGTAGTATTCGTGACCGTTTCAATAAAACTAGAGCAAGATTTGCAAAATTAGTCACTCAATAATTTAAGAGCGACGTATCGCTTCGTTGCAATAAAACTTGTTTTGTATTTGGTCTCACATTGTATGAATTGTATGCTATATTCATGAACTGATATTTGACAAAAATTTTATTTAAATTTATTTTATTATTTTATTATTTATACCGTCGACCCCCGATAACGTAGAGATTGCGAATTCGTTATAGGAAAGCTACGTTATAATAGACTAGGCACACATACAAAATTTGAGGTAAAATTCTTTCAACTGTATTTCGTGAATTTAACGAAATCTGCAAATCAAACTTTTCCCCTTATTTTTTATGTATTAAATGACCTTCTATTTAATTTTTAAACAAGAGCACGTGCACCATGTTCTTATTGCGACACGCGCGCGATGAATGTCCTTGATTTTGCGAGTACCAGGGGAGTCAAACGAAATAGTTATTTTTTTAATATGCGTAAGCCTACAATGAATAAATAATAAAAAGTAAAAATAAATGATCAAACTTTTTCTGCAGTATGTTTTCTGTCTGCAGTATAAAAATTTTGCATTTTTTGAAATAAAAAATTAGCTAAGTTTAGAAAGATAACGTAATATTTTAAATGCACTAAAATTTTAAATCTTATATCATATATCTAAACATATTTTATGATTCATTAATACAATAGATATGTATTACATAATTAAATAATTTTATTGTAAAAAATTAGAATGGTTACAACCCCCTGAAAAGTGTATACATAATGTATTAAAAAACTTGAACATTGATTTGCTTGATCATAATTTTTTCCATAGCTATACAAAAATAAATAGTTTCTTACTATATTGTGATAAGTATCCCTGAAATGTTATACGTTTCGCCTTTCAAAGTCAAGGGATAAACAGTAGCAAAAACTGCGCTATACGGGGGAACGTTATAGGGGGTTTAGACGGGGGTTTTTAACGTATTTTTTTTTGCAAGTATACCACTACATACACCACAATATACATCGGTTTATTGCACCCATTTTGACATTTATTAAAAATGATTATAATTAAATTGTTGACGTTTTACATTAAATTTCTATCAATATTTTCACGAAATCTGACTCGCGTTTCACGTAAATAAGTGATTAAACGAAATCGAACCATGGATTACGTGTATAATTTTTTTCGATTGATGCGGTAATTTTGCATTGTATTGCATATGCAGAAAATGCGGTAGTGGCTGAATTTGTTGGATTTATCGGATCAATTTAATATTGATAAGCATTTTTCATTTGAATAAATATTTTTTAACATTAGAAAAATCTTAGTAAAATAATCACTTTTTTTTAAATAAATAATAGGGATTGCTAGGGATGAAGTACCTTGTGTTGAATATATAGTTTCATGGATATGCCTTAAGGCTATCTATTATTAAAGTTATTACGGAAACCTATTCAATTTGAAAACCTCTTAGAGTAGATTAAATATGATGAAGCTAAGATTATTAATAATCCAATAATTAAGTATTGTTTTATTGTTTCAACATTAAAAAGTGGAAGGAGTTGCAAATTACATTAATATTCTTATTGTTCATTTACTTTCAAATGTATCGATTCGAAAGTAACCATGGAAAGTGTGATAGTGATTGAATTATCTGTGATTCCGTAATGTCATAGCTTAGTAATAAAAATAAAGTAAAATATTCTCGACACGATGTACGGATTAATAGAATCAAATTAAAACCCCGAGCAGAACTGAGCGTTAGACGCTCGGAAAATGTGAAAAAGGGGAATTTTTATATCGCACGTGCTGCAAATTGATTTCGAGCGTTGAAAAATCTGATTCTCTCACCGTCGCGTCGGGGATGCAGTCGCCGTGGAAACGACACCACCACACTGCTCGTGTATTCGATAACCCCCTGCCTTCTCCCCACGGGTGAACGTTATGGACAATGGGGCTTGTAAAATGATACTTCACGTCTATATATACTATATAACTCAATGTACTACATGACTCAAATCAGGGCTACATAACTCAAATTTATATTATCAACAGGTGTATAATATTTATCAACATCATAGTATACTCTTTGTCTTTGTGTATTACAAAAATGTATTTTCGTCACAATCATGGTAATTACAAATAGTCAAAAATCAATATTATAAATAACTGCCGAAATTACAAAAAATACTCATTTTGTCGAGTTACTATTTTACAGCTGTGGACTATTTCAATGACTAGTTTTGAATATTTTATCTCTTTTAAATCAATATTATTAATGTTAAATAGCCGACAAAGAAAATAATTAAAAAAAATAGTTTGTCTATAAATTACTTATATTTTCAAGGTAATATTTTAAAATATATAATGTAAAGATACAAAAGTAATTTATTGTGGTATTTTTTTTAGAGACTTTTCAGGATCATGTGTAATTAAAATCAACCTTGTACTGATTTAAAGTTTGAAACACAATGCTCTATTATTATAAAATTGAAATTTATGGTCTTGATACTTTTTATTGTACTTTTTATGCCATATGAACCTGTATATATTTTTAAAACTGTATTTTTCGATACTTTACGAATATATCAGTAGGATTTGAAGAATAAACACAGTTTTCTAAATTTAGTTAAATGCCATTAATAAATTAAGGGCTCAACACAATAAATCAAAATATTAATATAAATCTAATAAAGCAGAAAACTCTTTCACATTGATCACGTAATGCGTCATTTCAAAAATACCAATCATTCAGTGCTTGATACAAGGCAGTGGTTTTTAAAGAGCACTAATTTATTATTTAAAACAATAGTAAGCAATATAGATAAAGTCAGCATGATTGCCAATGTCCGATTTCAACTTAAAAAATACTAAATTGAAATGAAGGACACGTTCAAGCTTGGATGTAATAATATTATTTAGTCGAGTTGAAAAGGTACACGTGCCAGACGGAGTACACGTTTTTCTCTCGCAAAGAGCGCGTAATGGAAGCGGAGTACATTTTTAGCCGGGGTATCGATCCGGCGCCGTTCCGGGTACGCGTCCCGGTCGAGCTTCTTCGCCCCGCGCCCACGCTACTCTCGTAAGTACAGGAGGGTCAATTGAATCAACTGCGCGAACATCGTCGTGTGAATGCACCGTTAAAGTGCTAACGTTGAAAGATCGACCGTGCGCTGAATGGATCAATCGAGCGCTCGCCGGTCCAATTTGATACCAATTGGGGTGGGGCAATGGCCGACCGGCAGGTGGTATATTCATTCACTTCATGCGCAATAGCGACAAATTTTCTTGTTAGCGTCACAGCCTCGCTAAAGCAAAGCAGTGATCACTATCTACCCTGTTTAAAATCATTAGACAGCGTTTTCCAATGTAATACATTTTTTTATACTTTTCCTAAGTTGTATGTATTGACGGTGATAATATGTGATTAACGATTCGAAGAACAATTGTAAAATAAGCTGTACTATTTACGTTGTAAATGGGATTTATCGTTTCGTTGTTCAAGTGCTCGTTATGATGACTCACATAATCTTGAATTTAAATGTTACGTCTTTAACCGTTTTAGAGGATTTTGATCAAAGAACACAAAAAACGCACCTCGCAATATTATTTAATTTTGTGTAAAGGATTTTATCGAGCTTATAAATTTTAAGCATCGGTAGCCAATGCTTCTTTGTGAATGCTACTATGACTAAGACTGCCAACCTTTTAGTAATGACTTTCTACTTATCTCTATAACAAATCGTAATAATTAAAAATATAATCATATAAAAAAAATAGATAAAATATTATTAACGAGATCGTTAATTATAAACTATAATTGCACTCACAGAACGAACTCGATGGTATGGCGACGAATCGTCTTGCAAAATGGGTTCAGCAGTATGTTGGGAAAGTCCTTTAGGGGTTGAAATAAAGTCGTTTTATACAACCTTTTGCATATTCATGGTGCCCTGAACGAAATTTACAGAGCCCAATCCATAAGCTGTCATGCACTCCCAGATAATTTTAATAATAGAATTCGTGAAATATTGCCTATGAAACTTTTATTTGGCCATAGCTGTTCATCTGAAGTATTTTTTATATTAATTAAAATTGAAATATTTGGTGAACATTCGGTGTAAAACGCGCTTAGACATTGATCGCCAAGGCCACTGCGTCTTTAATCATTATAAAAAGTTCAATACGAGTACCTTATATTGCGCATATATTACTCCCGCATATTTAATGTCATTTTAATAAGCGATGTTTATCGTCATTAGTTTATATTTCCATCATTTTTTTAGTATGGTATGAGGAAGGTTAAAAAAAGTCGGATGTGTCGACCAACGTCAACGTGCTGCGTGGACCAGACAGCTTCGTGAAAAAGCTTTTTAGGCGACTCGGCTTTTTTCTTAAATGGTCCATTATAATTCGCCGCATACTTTTAATAACCACTACCGAACTATTATAAATAAATATATTTTATAAAATATTTTTCATAAATATGTATATATATTATTTTTTTTAAGTTTGATCTAAATCTGATATACATATGTCCACAAAAACCGTTATCTGCCATATATGTTTCCGAAATTTTCGATACAACTTAGTTTTTCTATTGAAATCTATTTAAAATTCTACCAAAATGTGTGGTCCGTCTTTAAATTCTCGCAAAATAGGTCGTTGTTACGCATCAGGAGGCAATATTTTAATTGCTACCCTCGTAAAAATGTTTACCGTTCCACACTCTTTGAAATGATACGAACAATGTTCAGGTCTATTCTTGTTTTTATATAAAGCAGTAGAAACAAAGGGACATTTTGATTAATAATTTGCGTTATTTATATATTTTGAACTACATGAAAGTTTAGGGGATTTGATTTACACTGCTTTGACATTAATCGAGTCTTTAATAATATAATAAAATTTTATAAGCAAATGAAATTATTTTATAGTAAATAATATCTTACTCGTTTTGAATAATACTGGTAAACAGAAATTTTACTATAAAATATGATAGCATAGATACGGGAATACTGTCGTCGTCGTCGTGCGGAGAATATTAATAAACAATTATATTTATTTATTACTAAATTTTGATAAATCCACGTTTCCACATTAAAAATAAATTAATTTAGAACATAATATAGAATAGATTTTAATTTTAAAAACCGGTTTATAAATTTTATAAGCATTGTTTAAATACTTCAATTAATTAATTTCTCAGCCATAATATTTTTTTTGAAATGCCTTGATTTATTTATTAAAAAAATGCTAGAGGTTACAAAGATGAACTATATTTTTTTATTATCATTTTTGTTATTGAACTGCAACGGTTTTATTGCTTTTGACGTGAATTTTTGACTTCTGAGAAGTGATAATTGCTTTTGCGCCCTCCTATTGATCAAAATCCGATTTGAATATACATTGCCGAATTATGCCTTCGAAAAACATTTGTAAATAGAATGTTTTTCGGTCGTATCTATTATGACCGAAATTCTCAGAATTCGTTCGTTAAACGAAAAAAATGTTAGAATGCAAATCAGGACTGCGTCTCAAATTTTTGTGAAGTTCATTTTACATTTTATTTATATTTAAGACGCAAAGATTACATTCCAATCAGCTCAATAATTCAAATAAAAATGTTTATAGTCAAATGAAATTTAGTACAAATATTATGATCTCTATAAATGAGCAAGATCACTATCGCACGGGATAAAAGTTTTGAACGGTAGACGATATAGAAAAATAATTATTATATAATACAAATTTATTTTGTGAACTTTAAATAAAATAAAATTATTTATTATCTACATGTTGCATAAAGCAAATCTCATGAAATAAGTACATAAATAGATTTTCCTCAAATACCTTACATTGAATAAATATTTCCGGAAATTATTTAATCCGGAATCGTTGCAAACTTTAACCATAATTAAATATAACAAGCTTTGTTATTATACCGGTACTAATTTATTTCAGAGTGTGATTTGCTCGCGAACGACGAACTGGAGTTATCGTCCTGGAATTAATTAATTTTAGCTTGCTGCGAATTGCACCGCAAATATCCTCGTCTCTGGTGATCCGCGTTCTTTATTCGTTACAATGAAGAGAAGCTCCTGAAAGTTTTTGCAACCACTGCTCTGTGAAAAGAGGTGGATATATTGTGAATGAGCGACCAATGATAAACTGACATGGAATTTTCGCCTACTCTAAATCTGGTTTTATGTCTGTATTTTAATTTGTCTAGACTTTTCAAATTGATTCAGATGACTGCATCATACTTTTAGTATTATATATTTATAAAAGAGCAAAACCGGAGGATTTTTTTTAGTGTTACATTATCTGTTATCAACCATTGACAATGATTCTGGGTATATTGAAATATTATTTTATATATATTTTTAACTTTGATATTTGTATATATTATGTATTTTATAGACCCATATTTTGTCACAATAATTTCGCTTCCATTTCAAAGAAGCGGATATCGGGCAATCGATGGGAAAACATGTCTATGGCGTGATATGATTTTCATATGCTTGTGTACATTTCTGAAAGAAATCATAGGTACATTTGTTTGCAAAACGGACGTACGGTTTTTATAATGCAATCTCAATATTTGTAGAGTAATGCAATGTGGGGTTGAATTTGCTTTCGACGGAAAGTGTTGAAGAAATGCATGAAATAAATATTTGTGAAAAATCATGAGCGTGTCAATAGATATAAGCGATGTAAATAATAAATACGTTATAAAAATATCTCAATCCCTCGTTTATAAAAGCTTTTAAGCTTTGACTTAAAATAGCATGTTTGAATCATTTTTATTTCACTAATATTTTTTAAATCCATCTAAATAATACTGCAAAGATCTAAACAAATAATAACCAGATATGATGGAGTATGATCGATAAATATTTCGTATGAGTATCGTATATGCATTATGTTGAAAAAATATCGCGTTACGATTCACTAAAACAGTTTTTTTTGTTCTTAATGAACTAAACAGACATTATCTGTTCTTAATTAATGCCGGGGTTAGCAATTGTTTTTGCTTTTTCAATATATGGTAATTAATTCATAGGCGTTTGATTTTATCATACAGTTATACAAAAAAGCTTATTTATTTTAATGTGCAGACAATACCCATATCTCATGCTTCCAAACCTTCCACTGGTTTTAATGCATCTTCAGACACTCAAACACGAGAATCTAGTATTGTTAAATATTTTATGAATTGATATCTCTATATTGGCCTTACTTTCAAAAGCTATTCGAATTTCATCGACAACATTAGGGGTTCTACTTAAAAAGCTTATATTTAACAACAAATTTAATTGCTTAAACCATTTTAGTCGTTGACGAATATGCAATACATTGCAATAAAATAACAATGTTTCTGTGGCGGCTCAGTATAACATACATTTTTACAATTTTTAAATAAATATATTATAAATGTTTTATGAGTGGAGTATATTCCGAAATAAATAAAAACGCTTACGTAAGAAAAACGTGCAGTTGAGCCGGCAAACAGGTCGCAACTGAGCTTCAAAGTAGCTAGGTAAATAAACGTACCACTAATATTTTATATAAAAGTTATTTTTTGTGCATTAAAATAGCGCATCCTCTAGTCGATCGGGCGATGTAAATTATTTAAAAATGGCGTTTGAGTTGAATTTCAAAAGTTTTAAGATTTTTTATTGATGTGATTAAATATATAAATCGTATTATATATCTCTAATTGCGTCAACATAAAATATAAAAAATCTAAACCCTTCACAACCTGAAGGGTCATGCAGTATTAATCCCCTCATTGATTGTAATCCACGAAGCGGGTAGAATCAGCATTTTCGACCACTCATATTTAACGACTGTTTCTGTAGTTACCCGCTAAAACTAAAGTTTATTGTGTTGAAAATGTATTAAAAATATAATACAACTTAATTTCCCTGAAAATAGTAAAAAAAAACTACACACACACACACATGAAAAACGTAAAATTGTAAAATTTTAGCTAAATTTCAAAATAGTTTTGAATGAAAAATATATATTAATCAAGGAGACCATTCGTATTCGTCCTCTTAGTTTTAAAGATGTTTGTATTGATACTGATTGCTTCTATTTATTTATTATTTTATTAATGTATTTAGCTTAACAGCTAATTTTTACATCAAACAAATTTTAATTAAGCATATGTATGTATATATAATATATAACATAATCAGAAAATAAAAATGAAAAAAAACTTATATGATAATTTTTTTCTTAATGCACGAAGATGTTTTTTTATTCCATTTAGGAAACCCGTTATAGTTTTATTTTTGTAAATTTTCCTAGGAATATTATTATACAAATTAACATCTCACATAACTGTACTCGCTTTCCTCTACCTAACTATCCTTAAATTTTCTCTATTTATAGTATTAATTCTATGTACATCTTTATTTCTTATTAAAATACTCTGGTATTAACTTATATATAAATACTAAAATATCATCTTCAATATTTCTTGAACATTTAATCATTCCAATCTATCAATCATACTTCTACAACTAGTAAATCTATTTTTATTCAAGACTACTCTCATTGCCCTATTTTGTAATTTTTGCAACATTTGCTTATATAATTTATTAAACATACCTAATACTGTAAGATATTAATCTCACCCTCAAATATACTACAGATTTAAAAAATCGCTTTTTGATGCTAAATAAGCATCATTCAATATCTGTATAGTAATATGCATTTACTCATAAAAAATATGATACCTCAACATTTAACCGACGAGTCAGATAGTATCTTTAATCAATATTTATTGTGTTGCTTTATATCGAATTAATGTCTGTATTATATAAAAAAAATATTTTTCATTGAAACTGGTATATATTTTAAATATATACTATATTTTAAATGATTTTTTATAAATTAAAATTTGAGTGCCGCTGCTGGGGCTCGAACCTGCAACTTCAGAGTTATTAGTCTGTGACACTACGGACTGCGCTATTCCGTTTTTTAATAAAAATATTTATCAAAATAGTAGTGAAATATTTTTCTAAGACATTAAAAATGGATGAACTCTAAAATGTGTATTTTAGTTTTCCGCTATTTATAGCCCAATTGTCTCCCTATTTAGCTTAATTTATCGCAGACAAAACAAATAAAAATAACCATAGAAAACAACTATTTATTGCCGAAAATATAAAAATATATTCTTACCTCTAAATTCATATTTTGCTGCTGTGGAGTAGTGTGTGTGTGTTGTTATTTATTTTCAATTACTAAATTATATGTATTTCTTTCTTTAATATATTATTTACAGCGCAAATGTGCCCTTTTATATTTCCGAAATTCAATAACGTATTTATAACAGCTCTGCCATGACAACTAATAGCCAACAAACAAATTAATTAATTGGGGAAAAATATTATGCAGCTGTGGGCTTTCTTAATAGCTGGTATTGTTTTTTATTTCTTTTGAAATAATACGAACAAAGTTTAAAGGTCTGCCTAAATTATTTTTTATATATAGACTCGATTGGCAAACATTAGTTTAACCTTCTTAACTGTATTCACAATACAGAGAAAGTTAACTGAAGTATAAAAAAATAAACTGCTACTGTACAAATTGACCATCCGATCAAATCCAATAAAAATCTTATTCTGAATGGCGACAAATACTCGGTTTATCTGTAACATGATTATCCATCTACTAACTGAAGCAATGGAAACTCGTTATTAGAAATGTATTTAAAAACTACTGTTAAAATTAAAAATTACAAATTAGCAATATTTATTATTAACCTTATATTCGCTATTAACTCTAGGCAAATAATAAGTACTCTTCGAGAGGTCTCTTTCTGATTAGATTCGCCGAGTGCACTTCCTCACTGATATTTGCACATATACGTGGGGTTGACAGGCGTTCGGGTTTAGATCCCTAACCGGATTTATAATTTGTCCTCGCTTAAATTCGATTGGACGTTGAATTCGAGATACTTGTCCGTCCATTTATTATAATATATAAATTTTAATTCAGCTTTTGAATGACGTTGCTGGGGTTCAAAAGAAATCTTATCTGTCGGTAATATTACCCGGTGGCTTATCTGAACCATAGCTTTTTTATTTTCTATCGTTTCTGTGAGATCGGAATTAGTTTTTTATTATATAATTTTAATTCCGATCGATCATCACAGAGTAATTAAAATAAATTTGAGCCGGGTTATTGCTAAAATCGTTGTTTAATAAAATCACGACGAAAAACTTTCTGTTTATCAAATAAAATATAACATTGTCAGGTTTTGTTTAATTTAGTTAATTTATCAAAAAGCTTCCGGCTGTAATAATTTCGTTATAATTCAGTTTATGCATTTTTTTTATATGAGTAAAGCAAAATTATTAATTACGTTACAACCGAGTCAACACAATCAATAACTAATAAATTAGAATTTATCATTAAAGCTTAATATGCGCGATCTAGCTCGATTTTATTATAATTTTTCTTCACAATATTCAATTGTGAGATTTTTAAAGCATAAACATAATCTCTGATTTTTAATTATGTAATAATCAATTATTTCGATTTTTAGATAAGATAAAAGTTGAAAAACATAATCATTTTTTGTGATTTATTATATTATATTTAAATATATATATCACTACAAAAATAATTTTAAATAAAATATTGAACATTTATATTTATACAGAAAATTTCTCACTTTCGCTAAAAAAATGATAATTTTAATCTAGAACTCAAAACTCAAAATATATTTTGTAGCGCAATAATACTTTCCTTTAAAAAAAGCGACTCAATATACACCATAGAATATTGCTATTAAAATATGCGAAAAATTAATAAATCACAATATTAATAAAATAACTGCAATAATTATTTTTTAAATGAATTACTGATTTTTTTATTAAGATGTATGATTATAATCTTCAGATATATTTGGTATAATAGTATAATATGATTAGGCAATTATACATATTTTTAAGAAAAAAATACTTTTTATGTATTAATTAAATTATTTTATGTTACAATATAATTTTTTGTTCAATTTAATTTGTGCTGTAAATAATTTAAAAATATATATTTATAAATAATTATACTGTGTAACAATTTATCAACAATATTTTAAATGCCCATTAAATTCCATTGTTTCTATCAGTAACGTTTTATTGTTTTTTATTTAAATCAAGGCTGTTCCAATGGTGTCGGTATATAAACTACTTAGAAAATCGATAAAGTTCTATACTTATACGAGTGTGTAAATTCTATTTCTAATCAAGATTTCGTCCTTTACAAGAAATTGGCATCTGCTAGGTGATTTTATTTCAATTTAAACTTAAATAAATTTGCATTGTCCCTTTGAATCTGAAATTGCATTGACAGGAAATTGCATTAACGCCATGCTTCTTGCGATAATTAAGCTATCTTTGATTGTCTAATACAGGGTTTCCCAAACTTTTTCAGCGACGGAACACTTGGCAAATCCGAAAATTTACCTTATTTTTTAGGTTAGGTAATTCATAATAGTATAAATAAAAATAGAAAAATGTTATTAAATAAATATAAATTAATAAACATAAAAATTCAAATAAATAAAACTCCTAATGACTCTGATGATTTTGGGTTGTTAAATTTTTTTTTTATGTATGAAACTTTTCCCTCCAGAATTTATACACATCAATGTTGAATATTTAACACATATTTTCAAGCTTTTTTATCAGATTTATGAACAATTTTAATGTATTAGCAAGACTAACATTTTTTTTAATTTACTCCAAATTTTTGTGAAATATTTATTTAGGCTCCGCGGAACACCTAACATAGTTTGGGAAACCATGGTCTAATATATATTAACATTGAAGCTGTCGATATTCATGAAAGCTTTGTTCCAGTAATCATGTTGGCAGTGCTGTAATGCTACTGTAGTTCAGCTGCATTATGTTTATAGTGCCTAGAATTTCTATAACATCTAAATTTGATACTATGTATATTATATAATATGTATACAATATCGTTGTTTGATATAATAAAGCCAAGTAAAGCAATGTTTGTTACAGGCTTACTCGGACGAGTAAATATAAAAAGTAAATTTAATTATTGTGCAGTAATATTCTTAATGACACAAATAAAACATTATTACAAAAATTGCGAAATATAGTCATGAGTTATATAGTATTAAATTATTAAATAACAACAGCGTAACTATAATAATATAATAGGTATATATAAATTTTAAATATATTGTACTTTAAAATATGCAATTTTACTTTAAACGATTTGATGCTTTTAAATTGAAAAATTCCACTTGTAATAAGCTTCTCACTTTATATCTTGAACGTTTCCTGACAGCGTAATATGTACTTTCAAGATAAAATTGAAAGAAATTGTAATAAATCTATTTATAATACAGGGACTCGCGTTTCATGCAAATTATAAAGTAGACAGCTTATTTGAGTGATTTTACTGATTTGTAAATCAAAGAAAATGCTCTCTTATACCCTGTGGATTCTTTAAAAATATATTTATTCACAGGTAGTTGCAGTTATTTTTTGTCTAGACTGTAATAAAACAAAGCGCGTGACGTCACAAAGCCACAGAACGCCGCTCGACGGAAGTCAAAGTCGAACTTGACTAAAATACGATTCTTAAACTTCGGTAACGTTACAAATAATTATCGGTTCTGAGTTATAGTACATATAGCGAGGGTGGCGAATGCAAGGCTAAGAGGTCTTCAACCTTGTCTATGTCAGAATTTATAAACGTTCAACGCAAAAAATATACTTTGTAATGAAATAATTAATTTAATTGCGGCGAACTACCGCCGTGGCAGCTTTACACAGCATAAAGGAGGATAGAAAAGGGTGCCGTAATATTGAGAAACCCTTTTAGAAAAAATCTGACAATTAAAATATTTTCGTTGCATTGCCTTGTAAGTAACAAAAATGAGAACCGCAGTAATTAATTACATTACAAATAACTAGCAATTCAAATTTTATTTTTTAAAATAGGTTCGACATTTTAATTGACTACTAAAGAGCATATGTACTCGTATATACATATATAAATCATTACATATTCTACAGTAAATGTATAGTACAAATAAAATCATTTAAATACAATTAAAAGCGCTAGAAATATTCTATTAAAAAATCGCCAGCTTTTACGTAATAATAACAAGCTTTTCAAATTTAGCTTGCCCGAAATAATATGAACTCGCCACAAAAACCATTAAATTGCCACATAAATATTTTTTCTATATATATATAATATTATGTTTAACTTCTTGTTTTTACTCTATCTAAAATTAAGTATTTGAAGTTGTTGATCATATTTTTTACGTAATATAATCTCGATTGTTCATCTCGTACAAACATTTTAACATCGATCTTGTTATTATTTAAGCACAGTGAAAACACTTGATCGATTACTCTTACCATAATATTTTTATCATTAATTTGCTTGTTCCATTGTAAAAAATATTAATAAAACATTTTTTTTTATTTTCAGGTGACCCGTTGTTGCAATAATTGCAGTTTTTGTGAACACATGATGTTTATTGTTGTCGCAAGTTCAGCTGGAGATTGCTGTAGCAGACTGCTGTAAGTACATTATACAAATAGTTATTCTTAGATTTTTATCAAAGTGGTACAACGTTTAGGTTTGGTTCAAACCAATTATTTATAGATAAATATAATATTTTCTTTGTACAAATTATTATTAAAAAATCGCTACAAAATATTTATTGTATATATTTTTTAGTCCTTAATTTTTGTTGTAGTGTTTTATATTTACAATCTTTTGGTGTAATTGAGTTTTTTGTTATAGTGGATTTAATATCACATTAATTTGTTAGTATACACCTATGAGTGAGTTAATCTTACGAATATTTCCATAAATATTTCTGTTGCTATTTATTTATTATTATTTAATATTAAAAAATAATAAATAAAAAATCAGTGATTTTATTAGTCTTATCGCTTATTACTTTTTTGGTATTAATATTTTAATAACTTATTTTACATATTTATTATATATTATTCGACTTTTGTGGACTTTTTTTATATCAATACAAAACCTTTCAATATTTTTTATAAAATTAATATGAAATATTTTTGTTAGATTAATTTATTTCATACTCTTTAATCTATTTATATTATTTTGTAATAACTGGGGTACTTCAAAACACTGAAAGATCGAACGCCGTACATGTACGGCGATACTCCTCAATGGGTTAATATTAAATATTCAATAATTTGATTTGTGTATAAGCTTATTTTAAATCTGAATTATTTAAAAACAATAACAACATATTTTATTGGAATAATTTAAAATATAAATATTTTTTTTGTCTCAAAAACATATGTATACTAACATTAAAAAATATAATATTTCAACTCTAGATATATTTTTGATAAAAAAATATAGAATAAATCATTGTAACAATTTAAAAAAAATGATTATAATTTGTACAAAAAAAAATATATTTATAACGATATCTAAATATTGAGATAGAAAATAATACAGCTAAAATTATCGCGTGATCTTATTAAATTTATAATAGATTGAATTATCTTATCTTTGTGGTAGAAGTGTTACAGTATCTTTATTTTAAAAATTCTAGGCCGAAATACTAATATTGGGTCTTATATGCTCATAAGTTCTCTGAACTTTTATCATTAAATAATTGATGCATTAATATAGTATATAATACAATTAATTATAAAATATATTTTTAATATATTCTTCATATATATTTTGCCACAAAAAATTAAATATTTATTTTATTGGCCTTAATTTTTGTTGTAGTGTTTGATATATACAATCTTTTGGTGTTCAAGTATCATCACCTATGTATTAAAAAATCGTATCAACCCCAAAATTACACGCTTTCCGAATAGTACATTTCGTACGAGTACCGTTCAAAATTTCTATCTCTTTTTTTATCACAACATACATATAATACATAATTCATATTATATATGTGTAAGTTAGGCTCAAATAAGTAGCAAAGAGACACAGGACAAAACACAGTGTTCCGTTGAGTTAAATAAATTATACACGAACGTAAATGGGAAACCTGAATCTACGTTACCAATAGTCATTATCATGCGAACATGTTGAAAACATTATGAAGGTACATGATGGGCTAATTACCGAGATTCATCATACAACCACACTTTCGGGGGCAGTCCGTGGGTACCGTAGGGCAGTCTAAAGGGGGATCTTCATAACATGTCTGTCAATGGTAAAATGCAAGGTAAATTGCATTTCAGCATGCGCCCTTAATTTCATCCGGTAGTTGAAATGTGGTTGTATGTGGAATGAGTAAATTACACGCACATAAAGGGACTACTTTGACATCCTACGTCACACAGAATACAAATGCAACCACCGCATAAATTGGACAGCTGTTCCTGTATTACCAACCTTTTAAGATATAATAAAGCATGCAAATAGATTTTTGTGTGTTCATAATTAACTTCAACGTTTATTCCTATGATATAAAAGTCAGGGTTCTGTAGTTGATTTGCATAATATCTGAATGAGCTTACAATGTAAAAAGCTTTTTCAAATGTGTATGATATTTCATAGCTCAAGAGAATTAGACCTTTTTGATTGATCATCGTAGGAATTAGTCATTTTATCTTATCTTTGGCGCTTAATTTTGCTCACATCAATTAAATATGATCCACTTTTCATTGCCCGTTACAATACGATTCATGATACATAGTATAATCAGTGGGTATAGACTGGTAACACAGAGGCAGCGGGTTCGAGTCACAGCAGCGGACTCAATTTTTTATTTATAAAAATTAGCGTGTATTAAATACCGGTCCCCAGCTGCAAAGTGACATCTATTGATTATAAATTAAAATATAGATAATAATTTATAATTCATTATATATATGTCACTGATTCACAGACTGAAAAGTCTAGTGAATAAGACTAAAATCATTACATATGATTAACTTTCCCAGTTGGTACAGATGTATTGCGTTGTAACGCATTAGGCTTACGCCTGTCAGACTTCAAGTTTTAAGTTTAAAAATAAAAATAGTTACAGAATATTTATTTTTATTTGTATATTACATGGTATAAAAAATTGTATTATATTTCTGTTGCGTAAAAGAAGCGCAAGCTATATTTATGATTTTTATTAAATTCATGCGGCACTCATTTGTCTATCTTTTTGCTCTTTATAGCCGTTTTAATTATTCCAGATTTTTTTATTACAAACGCATTACAAAAAAATGGTTGTTCTGTTTTTTTTTAAAACAAAGTATCTTTACGGCGATTTTTTCGTTTTGTATTCATACAGTGCGGCACCCATTTATCAAGTTTTTTTTATTTTTCAACTGCTTTAAATGGTTTAAAATAGTTTGATTGTCAAAGCCTAATTGTTTTCGCCAGAATTAAAAAATATTATAATATTTATTTTGCCTAAAAGAAGCGCAAGCGATTTTTATGTTTTTTTCTTAATATTATTCATAAAATCATGCGGCTCCCATTTGTCAAGATTTTTGATTTTCGAAACTGCCCTAAATGATCTGTTGGATTACTAACGCCTAACTAAAAAACATGTATAATATTTCTATTGCGGATAAATAGCGCAAGCGATATTTATCCTTTTTATTAATAAATTCATGCGGCACTCATTTGTTAAGATTGTCAAACATTTTGATTTTCCTAACTGTCTTAAATGATCCAGATTTGTTGGATTACTAACGCCTAATTGGTTTCGCCAGGATTAAAAATATTTATAATATTTATATTGATTAAAATAAGTGCTAGCAATATTTATCCTTGTTATTAAATTCATGCGGCACTCATTTGTCAAGCATTTTGCTTTTTTAATTATTCTAGAACTGTTGGATTACAAAAATATACGAAAAAGTCGTTGTTTAGATGTCTGATATTTTTTTGTAAAACCCAGAATAAATATCCTAATAGCGAATTTTTTCTTTTATATTTATAACGTGTGGAACACGTTTATCAAGATTTTTTGTTTTTCTAAGAACTGTTGGATTACCTAGGCTTTTTAATTATGCTAGCTATTTTAAGTGGGTCAGAAATATAAGACTAAAAATAATATAGTGATAACATTTGTTTTTGCGAAATGCTTTGATGCTGTATTTTTGTTGTCGTAAGAATCTATATTTTGTCGCACGTTATAATATGATCAAGAAATGGATTATTTATGTTGCCCAAAAGAAGCGTAATCGATTTTTTTATCGTTTCGCTTAGGTTCTTATAGCATCTATACTTTTTGTCAAAATTATATGTTAATTTATAAAAGCTCGTTAACAGTTTAACGAATCCACTACGATTTTTTTTGGCGGCACAGATATTATATATATATAATAATCTGTATATTAGCGAAAAAACGAACTTTCAGTGACCCGCCGATAAGGTATTAAATACGTGTGGCACCCATTTGTCAAGTTTTTTATTCGTTTTAAGCCGTTTTAATTGGTTCAGAACAACGCCTAACTTTTATGCAGGTTCTGATTCGGTTAACGCCTTCGTCGGTCGTTATTACTTTATCTTAACAGCTCTCGCCCCTATAGTGATTGTTTTGAAATTGTTTACTGTTTTATACCCTGTTTTGAACTCCATATATAAACACTGAAAATTCTACGCAAAATGCATATTGGAGCAAAATATTAATTACTTGAAATTGCTTTGGTTTTCACCGGACATTAAAATTTAAATTGCTTGAGGTTGTATTCAATTGTTTTTTTCTTTGTTGTAAGTTCTAATCCGTCTGCTTCTAAATTGTAGACTGCTTTCAATTTACGGTGCATATTCATAATTTCCGATTCAGCAATTAAGTGTAAAAATCTTTTATTTTTGTACGTCGTTTTCCGATTGAAAAGCATAAAAAGGCCATATTTATCGATTAATATAAAAGTAGTTGAAAGTATTTAAACATAATTAATAATTATAAATTTACATTTTTTATTGAAGTATTGCATATAAAAAATTTAAATAATAACCCATACTACATTTTATTAATAATTAAAAAAAATCTTTGAAATTCATTATTAAATTCTTAAACATAATTACTGATATATTATTTTAAAATCGTATGTTACCACTAATAAACAATAATTACACGTAATATTATTTTGTTGAAAACACGATTTTATTTTTATCTCGTCTTTTGTATTCATACAGCTTCTTCCATAAAATCTGAGTCCAAATATTCCATCGGAAGGAATAAAAAAAAAACAGTACAGTCTTTACTGTTCTGTCGATTAAGTGGATACCTTCCATTCCGGAATATAAGAAGCACCCCCCAGATCATTTGGATTTCTGTATAATGAATGTAGTGCATCTGAATAAATGTATTTTCTCAATTCAAAACGGCCCAGATTTTGTATCGATTGGCCTATTTTATACGGTTTTTGCCAGGTATGAGTATACACTACACCCTTCTCTAAAATATGACTCTAAATATTCCATCGAAAGGAATGCAAAAAAATCATCAAAATTATTTGCATTCAAATTCAGGTTCTTCACTAATCCGTTGTATGATAAGTGGATACCTTCCATTCCGGAATATAAGAAGCAACCCCCGTATCATTTAGCTGTATATGTATGTCTACGTTTTTTTTTACTAATGCTTTGCAAATATCTTTTTTATACATATTTTGACTAGGGTCAATCACTTAAAAATTATATAGACAAGCCCTTAAATAATACATTTATAACCTTTTGATGACTTAATACGTAAATATATTTTTATTTTTGTTTAATGTGCTCATTACCTCATTGGTTTTAAATGCAAAATATTTTTTTTAATGTCCAATGTATCACGACTCTTGATAAAATAACAGAAAGATATGCGTGTAATTGAAATAGCTATAAAAATAAAATACACGCATGTTTATTTATTTAATTACTTTTTATATTTGTTGTAATTATTTTGTTGCATATGGAAATCTGTGCCATATGTATATAATAATAATTATAAACTGATATTACGGCTTCCAATTAATAGATTTTATTTTAAATATGAATCAGTGGAAAACATAATTTGTGGAATTATAATTATGTAGTAATTATTAATTCCAATCTTGTAAACGCGATAGAAAAATTCAATTTGGTCTATCGTGCTGTTTGATATTTCATCCTTGTATAGAATATAGGACGAATTTCATGTAAGGGATATACAAGTCAAACGGTTGTAGTATATAAAACTGCATAATGAAATATAGTGCTGGTAAAGGACACTCCGTGCCTTTAGGATAGAAAGTAGAACCAATATCCGCATAATATACTATTTCAGTAGATGCAAGGATCAAAGCGCGGAAAACGACTCACGCATATACCTAGGTATATGCACGTTACGCCCATATATGTTTACAGGATGCAACTTTCTGCGAATAACGTCTATGTATCGCTGTTTCGGATGCAAGCTTGAATGTGTGTGTACGTTTGTCCACGCCCTACAACGCCGTTGGGCGCATATGTAACACAGCTAATTATTTCACTATTCCTGGAGAGCGCATGCGCTTCTAACTCCCGTTTGTTTCCATGGATAACGCATGAAGTCAGGCGCTAACAATCAGTCGATTGTTAGCGTCTGTTAATTAATTATATATCAAATTCAAATATTATACAGTTACAGCTTTAATTAGAATCGATATATGTGCAACGCTGATTGTTTTTAAGGATTCATTTTTCAATAGAATTCCTTCGGGGTTGAGTCTGTATAAACCATTCTTTGAAAGATGATAATATGTGCCAGTTCAGGATAATATGGCGGATATGTCATGACCTCATTTCATGTATCGTGCTGAATAATGACTTTTCTCTTGAACGGATTGCCATTGCCAGTTCAATTGTTAACAGTACAGTTCTTTCGTAATAATTTATTTTTCATTAAAATATTTAAACAATTATGGTGCTGTTAAGGACCCGGGAGGAAGAATCGGCTGGACGAACGATTTGTTTTAAATGAGTACGCTTTTGTGTTGGCTCTGACCGTCACTCTCTCTCTCTCCGAGATCAAGATCAAGTGTCTTATCTTTATTCAATTCCCATATTTATATACATTGCACACGTGACGTATTTCCTTATGACACATTCCATAAGGTAACATGTACACCATCGATTTGTCCCTTCGATCGACCTTGTGACATACCATGTGACGCAACATCTCTTTGTGACAAAGAGAACAAGTATAGTACTGTTTCCAGTTTCAAGTGTCCCATCGATTTATCGTTTCGTTCAAACGAATGATACTGAATCGATCCCTTGTTTGCTCTAATTGCTTTAGTATAAACAACGTTTATATAACACGATTTTTAGGTCGATGAATTAATTACGTTGCATCATTGCTATTGCGTCGCAATCTTATTGAATTATATAATAATAGGAATTCATAGATTCAAAATCAGAGTATATAACAGTGCACACATAAAATAGATAAGCGCCATCTTATATATATTTTTATAGCTCATTAAAACAGCCTTGTTAGTGAAAAGCCGGATAGTAGTGCTCTAGCGCTGACACCATGGCCGCTCTAGTCGGTATAGAATATAAAATAAAAGTCAATCCAAAATATCCAATTCTCATGAACGCTTGAACTATACAGTAGACCCCCCAACAACACGATTATATGTATTTAAATTAAAAAAACTTCCAATGCAACATGATGGTCGAAAACAATAAATTGTATTATTCCAATACACAAAAATATATATAATTAAAATTATAGTTAGAAATAAACAATAAAAATACGACTTCCAAAAATACATCTAAACCGAATTTTGACCAATAGGAGGGCGATAAAACAATTATCACTTCTCAGAAGTCAAAAATCCACGCAAAAGCAATAAAATCGTGTCATCGCCGTCGCAGTGGGAACGCACGGTAATCTGGCGTTCACGCTACGACTTTTATAAAAATATTACAAATTAAATGAGGAACATATAAACCGAATTTTGACCAATAGAAGGGCGCAAAAAACAATTATCACTTCTCAGAAGTCAAAAATCCACGCCAAAAGCAATAAAATCGTGTCATCGCCGTCGCAGTGGGAACGCTCGTTACCGAGCGTTCCCACTGCGACGGCGCTGACACGATTTTATTGCTTTTGACGTGAATTTTTGACTTCTGAGAAGTGATAATTGTTTTTGCGCCCTCCTATTGACCAAAATTCGATTTGAAAATACTTTTATCAGTCATTTAATATCAGAAATCCATATTAATATCGATAAGAATAGCTATCATATTTTTAAAATAAATGTATTGAAGTGACAAAATATGGAGACATCTGTCTGTACTTTTTTCTTCCGCTTATTTTCCGCTGAAAGTTCAGAACTTTCATTAGGTTAGACTTTGGTTTGAACAGAACGTTTCGCAACTGTCATGTTGAGTTTCATAGATATTTTAGAACAGCGTGTAATTTCATTAGCGCTTATCAGTTAAATATTATTTTCGCTAGTAGAAATATATATCTACTGGTGAAATGTATTTGGACTTCACTAGAGAAAATATAACTTCACTGAAAAATACACATTCAGTGAATAAATAATGAAAAGTACTCAAATTTATATATTATTACGTATGCAAAAGTTAAAATCATATAATTTTACTAGCACCTGTTAGATAAATTATATTTTCACTGGTAAAAATGTACATCTACCGGGTAAAATGTATTCCGATATAATTTCATTGAAATGACATATTTTAAAAAATATTTACAGGATAGATTAGAGACTATTTTTTTTGAGCGATGACTGTTTTAGAATCATTACAGATTTTTCCAGGGAGGGGAGGCCAAAAGTTACCCATTCAATGGTTGTTTTTTTTTAATATTTCGATTTCTTTAAGATTAACAGATTTTACGACGAATTTTAGTAATTTAACAATTCCAGATAAAATGGTTATGAACTACTAAATTTCTGTATCGTAACATATCTGCAAAGTATCTCTGAGTAACCAATGAAATAAAATACTGTAAATCTTATCATCAAGTCATTTAAAATGGATTAAAAAAATAGAAAATATATTGGGCATGACATACATGCCTTTGAACTTCTTAATGATAAACAAATACTATTAGTTCCCTCTAGTCTATGATTCATATGCTGGAGTAATCAATATTTGTGTTGAAATCATTCCAAAATATAAATTAACTTCAAAGCATCGCTCTTTATTTATATAAGTTATTGCCTTACGATAAGATTATCTGAAGACGTTAATTTATCAGCGCTCCAATTATTCGATTATAAATCACACTCAAATAATAAAATATGTGGACGATATATTGCTTATTTGCAAGCAGTGCTTAAACCACGTGTTATGCATAAAGTTTATGTACATATATATATACGTGTGATGTAATAACTCACTCAATTCTCACTTGCAATCAAACTAATAGTACATAGGACGAATAGGAGATTTGTAGAAAAATCGTTGAAACTACTAGAAGACATATTCACCTAACAAATATGAGGCTCATTAAAACTGAAAATGTATTGCTTTTCTTGAGTCATATCCTATAAATATCAAATGATATGAGTTCACCATTCAAAACCAGTCTTTGTCTATCTGAAATATTTCGGTTTAGTTCTGTTTTTAACGTTAGTTATTAAAAATAATAATAAATTCTTAAATATACAGTAAATTTTAATTTATTGATAATGTAAATTCAGTTATCAACTTAATCAAGTTATGATTATTTTATTTCCGTATATGTTGCTATATTGATAACATAAGATTTCATTGTATTTTTTTCATGTGGATAATGCACATAAAAAGGAATCTCACTAAAAACAAATAATATCCTTAATGTATGTTTCGCCGAAATAAATAAGTAATTGATCGAAATTAAAAACGTTTTATTTGCAATTTTTTTGCTCCACTAAATACAAATACTATTTTTATATAAGGATAAGTATTAATCGAATTTATAAACATGCAAAACAGAAAAGCGAGTAAAATAACCACGGACATGTATATATATTTATATATACGCGGTGTCGCCCAAAACGTGCCGCCATACCGTTCAAAGGGTTAAAGTTATTGTTGATATAATGAAAAAGCACGAGTGAACCTAAAGAAACAAATGTCAAAATAAACAAGAATCTGTTGATATACTATTTGCAGTATAAGTACATATATAAATTATTCAAAATATACTATATAAATTAAACTATGCAAAAAGAGTCAATACATTTTTATATATCAGTATATTAAATTAATATGGGCAAGAGTTTTCCTTTGTACAGCTTCTTATATATTTAAAAGTAAATCTCGAGAATCTTAATATTGATTAACTCACAGAAGAGTTGCGCAAATATTTTTATTGAACTTTAATTTTGTACATATGCCCTTTTCATTGTCTGTGGTTCCTGGATTTAGTATAATTAATTTATTTCATAGTTACAATAAGTGCTTGCCTATATTGTAACTATAATCTGAATTATAAATGTCGCCCTATAATTTTGACATCATATTATTAAATTAACCATTAATTGAGAGATTAAAATGCTTACAAATCTCTTCTCAGTTATATTAACACTTTACCTACCGCTCACGCCAATTGGCGTCCTGAGTGTGCCGAAAGTTAAACACCGCAGACGCCAATTGGCGTCCTGTGTATGTTTTCGTTTCCATGTCAAATTAAAAATATATGTTTAGTGTTTTATTTGCTTTTTTTTAAGAGATGACTAAATAAATGTATGAATTTTCATTTTATTTTAATTATTTTTTTTTTAAATTATATTTAGGCTTTATAAATATATTTTATATTTCTTTCATCAGGCAGTTTCACTACCAGACAAACTTATATATCTTTTGATGTGGTCCGAATATTTTAACAAATTTTTCTAGACATGTTATAAATGTAACAATGCATCAATTCAAGCCATTATTAAGTGGTTCTCAACATGTGGTTCGCCGGAAATAAAAATGAATTATTACATTTCCTTATTATTAGATTTTAAAATTGATTGATGATTTTAAAATTATAAAAGCAAGTAATCTAGGAATTTAAATAAAAATAATTTAAATTGAGTTAACCAGCGGTTCTCAAACTTTTTCAAATTTCTAAAAACTTTTATCCAGCACACTTTTTTTTCGGACGGTGTAAAAAAAGAAAAAATATGATATTTTATACACAAACATATAAATATGTATATTTAAAAATAATTTATTGGGTAAATGGGTTTATTTAGAAATAAAGTCAAATTACATAAAATTAAAAAATACGATGTACATATATAAAAAGTACAAGACACTAAAAATGTATCATATCATTAACCATTAGATAGTATTGGATTACTGAGAATCTCAAGATTGTCAGATTAGTAAGATTCTATTGTATTTTTTTCTATCCTGTTATAAGGAAATTCCAACATATTTTTTGTGAGTAAATATTATCTCCCGTCAGATAATACTGGCTTACTGGAAATACCGAATCTCAGTGACACGTTATTTTAGAAAGTGGGAATTTTTTCGAGTTATTATTTTTGAATTATTAGCACGATACACATAAAAACTTATGGATAAGAATTAAGTTTAAGTTATACTATCGTGTGAAGTGCATCTGGTTTTCGTGTGCTCGAGTGAATATTCGAAAAATATTACGAACTGTTTATAAAACATAGTTTTTTAGTTAGATACGAGTGTAGAATCTACGTGAAAATAATTACAGTTTATGTTATTTAATATAGTGTTAAATATATATAGATATTCCAAGTGACAATGAAAATTATAGTGATAGTGATTCAGACTCCTCTGTTCATGAAAGAAATCGTCCACATGCTATGATACTCATGAGCAATGAGGAAGATGAACAAGAAAAATATTTAGAAGACACTTTACAAGAAACAAAACTTTATTGAAGATGACTTGTTTCCCGTTATTGCAGAAGAAACGGATAGACACCATAATCAACACATCAACCGATACAAACTGCCAATAAAATCTAAAAAATGGGTGGATGTAACGGTACTAGAATTAAAAAATTGGTTTGAGTTGATATTGCTAATGGGCCTGGTAAAAAAAGGCTCATTACACCTGTATTAGACAATAAATCCACTAATAGGAACCTTGATATTTACAAAAACCATGAGTAGAAATAGGTTTTATCAAATATTACGTTACCTGCGTTTTTCCAATAATGAAAATGTTCCTGATAATGTAGGATTATTAGGTGAATTAGATTGAGATATTAAGCCAATCGAACCTCAATTATATCAAGTGTCTAATTAGTGTTTATAAATAGCGCTTCAACTACCTGATATATTATATTATTGAATATTAAATAATTTTCTGTTGAGCTTCCTGCATAAAAATTCTAATATTTCCATGAAGTGAATGGCAGAAAACGTGAATGCAATCCGAAACAATCGGAGCTCTTAACTCTGCGTATTCAAGTTTTTTAAAATCCAATACCTTTATTACACCAAGCACGTTATAATTTCTAGCGATAATTTTACAATTCTAAATGGCTCCGTTTTCTATTAATTTATTTCCAGACGAGAAGCATATTCGATTGCTCTTTTTATATAGTAATGCATTCTCAGGATATTTTTGAACACAAAAAATACAATTACTTTATTTGTCTATCAGACAACAGCGAAACGCTCCAAAAGGACGAATAGTAATACCGTTCATATTTTCCCATTTGTTTGAAGTTTGTTCCTTTGATATATCAAAGCAGCATAGTATTTTTAAATGTATTTCCCACAAGATGCAATAACCCGACTTAGATATTAAGTCATAGTATATGCTTTTGTTGTGGATTTATTTCTACTGTTAATAAAAAAAAACTACAACTTAAATCATAATTATGAATAAGTCGTAAAAATTATGTATCTGCAGTGGAACTTTTGTTTATGAGCGTAAAGTATTTAAAACATATATGATTCGCTGTGTTATCATTGCAAAGCATTTATTCAAATGAAGGTGCTGTAGAAAATCGTACGTTACAGCAAGAAATCAATCATCCAGCTTCTTAATACGCTGTCATTATACATTGATCTGTTCAATGTCCGTTCCAAATCATATCGTTTAATTTTAGTACAGTAATACTTTGGTTTATGAGCATAATTCGATCAGGAAACGTGCTCGTACAAATATCAAAGAAAATTTTATCATAATAAATATTTTTTTTTTATTTATCTAGATTAAACATTATGCACATATGTATAGTCATCTAACATATATGTATTGTGTTTGGAGATTTACAAGTAAATTAAAATTAAAATCACTTCATATTTTTTAAATGTATTTATGCAACTTTAATTCAATATAATTAAGTCAATCGTATCAAATCGTAACCGCGGAATTAAGTATATATAAAATAAAATGTAAAAAAAATGGCATGTTCTATCTAAATATTAAGTATAAAAAATCACAAAAACGCACCTATTCCTGTGCCGGTTGACTCCACATGTGTACCTGTTTTAAAAACACGATTGTTTTTATTGCAGGACCAAAGACCTCGTTGATTCACTCAACGAATAAGATGCGAGTGACTCGTATTATGTGCGTTGAATTTCTTGAAGGCTCGCGGATTATTTGAAATATACACCAACTATTGCTGAACTTTGAGATCATACTCATAAGAGCGAGACGGTATTTTATGGGTTATTGACACGGCATTGTTTTCTCTTCTGTTGTAATATACATAGATGCGCTTTGGCATATTTTCGAGTATCACGAAACCACGAGATTCTGAAACTCGAAAGCAAACACCTCAGCTTCCTTAGCGTTTCAGTCTACTATGGATACAACTTATCTTAAAGTTATTAAACGATCATGCGCTAACGAGGAATTTCAATAGGTATTTAATTAATTGTCAAAGTAAAATTCCGTATAACCGACAGCTATCTAACGAAGTTTTAACTATGCTCCTGCAACCATTATGCAATTTTAAAAATATATGGTGTATGTTATCTTTGTTGTTTTTTTAGCGATTTGAGTACAAAAATTTACTTTTTTCTCATTAAATTTCCACTTCGCTCTTCGGTTTTCTATTTCATATACACAATAAGCTTCAATATGATGGGATGTAACAGATTGAAAGCGAGTTATCACCGCGGGGATTTTCATTTATGCCAGATTCATGCGCGTTCATTTTGCAAAATACGATACCACTCTCTAATTTGCGTAACATTCATAGCTTCATTACGGAAAGCCTTATTTATCTATTCAATGTCGTCTGATTGCGTGTCCGAGCTTTTTATGTGAAAACTCTGTTCGACCCGCTTTTGTCTGGAAACACAAAATAATTTCCTACGTCCTTCCTGCAAAATTGACATGTTTACACTTCATAAAGAAATAAGGTCGGACCCTTTACGTACGCGATAGAGATGGACAGATTGTCGACGACAATGGAGCAATTCTTCGAAATGGACCAATAGGCTCAAATTGGATGGAAACTCGTAGAGAATGAAGGCACGTAAGTCGTACGACGGTCCGGGGAATATATGTATACCGTCGATGGCGGTAGATATGATCATAACCAGACAGAGACGCGGATACGTGTACTACAAAACGACTCAATTATTGAGTTTTTTTTCTATACGAATCGCGTTGCAGCCTTTAACGAGCTCCGATTGACGGTTTCCAAAGTAGCACAGCCACCCTAGGGGGGTCCTCGGGGTCGTATTTACTGCGTCTTTGATATAATTTATAGCGAGGATGTCGCTACGACAGTAAACTTACGCCGGTTGACGTATTAAAATTTTCTTGTACCTAGTAAGTAGTAAAACGAATTGCAAACTATAGTTTAACGAGGCTCTGGCTCAGTGCATATTCAAAGAAATTATTATATAATAAAATATAGTAGCAAATTCGCTACTTAGTTTAGTATTCAATCTGTATTTTTACGAAAGTTGAGGGTTTAACTACTCTCTATGCATGTATTTATTTATTTGAAATAAAAACTCTCGTGACTTAACCCCAATGCTTCACGATGGTAAAAAAACAATATTTAGTATTATTTTAATGCACAAAAATAAAATCAAGATATTCAAATTAAATGGTACGGATCGAACCAGCTCCTCGTAGCTGACATTAAACAGATCAATGTATGATGTTAGCGTATTAAGAAGCTCACCTATGGATGGTGACAGCCATAGGCGAGACGCGATCGTTCCTGAACCAAATCTTAAGAATAGTTTGCTTGTCAATATCACCCTTCAGGAGATTGAACAAAAAATATGTTTGTATTACTATTATCAACAAATTGCAGTCAATTCCTATTATATTGTAATTTTGATTATTATTTTAAATACAAATATTAAAATGATAAATTATATTTTAAATAAAAAAATTTAGATTTTCTTAGAGAATTGCGATCACGTCCCTTATTTTTGTCAGCGCTCAAAAACGCTTTTTTTGCATAAGCCATCCATATTCTCAAAGAGCTTGCTATTAACTAAAAGATGTTTTCAACGATAGCTACGAGGAGCTGGAAATATTATTTTTCAAATATTTTGTGGTATAATTTCTGTTTGTATGTATAATGGCCATCATGAGGCATTAGAAAATTTGTAATAAAAATACATAATTTAATGAAAAATATACTTGTCTAATATACCACTTTTAATTTTTTAAATAAAAATGTTAAAAAAATATTTTTAGGTTTAATTTATTTATTAAACATTTACTTGAATTTGAATAATCAACAGGTTTATTTTTTATTTGACAATTAAAGAAAAAAGTTTTTAATTTTACTTTTTTATGTTTGATTGTGTTAAATAATAATATGGCTTTAAAATTTAAAAATATACAAATTTTGCGAATCATAAGTGATTTTCTTAAAAATTCGGAAAGAGACGCTTATATTTTTAAATATATTTATTTATATTTAATTCCGCCTAATAGAAATATCACATATTTTTCAAAATATTTTTTTAGTACTTTTTATAAAAACTAAACATGTGTATATTTTCAAGTTTAAACATATATATTTGTCTTTAAAACATATGTAAAATTTTTAAATGTAAAAAAATAGAGAACAATTGCAGTTTTTCTAAAAAAAAAAATTGAAAAATATTGAATTCTTAACTACTTTTAATTTTTTTAAAACGAGAAAGTTGGTGGAATTTGTCTAGTTAATAAATTTATCGTTCCGCGAACCATATGTTGAAAACATATCTATATTATGTATTTTAAATATATCAAAATTTAATTTTATCTTAAATATTCTGGTCAGTAAAGTGTTAACCCTTTTGTTGCCGAAATTATATGTATCGGCTTTTGCTACTTTGACAAGAATTGCAGGTTCTGACTTTATCATTCAAGAAGAATCTGATACATTTTTAATTTGATGTTGGGTATTTTATTTAGAGGAATACATTGTATAATATATGTATTATATACAGATAATTCTTTTTTTAAATTAATTTCTTTTTGTAGCGAAATAGGAAGAATATTAACACTAAAGTTAATTATTCAGCACCTAAATAACAAAAAGGTAAACGTTTCAAGAACTGTAGTAAGACATAATATAACAACTTATGAACAATTATTTGTTTCCTCTCAAAGGTTAATATTCTCCTTATTTAATTTCTAAAAAGAGCATTTAAAATACCTCAATTATTTTCCTCCAAACGATTACATCACTGTCTTTTAACGTAACGCTTTGTTCTGTACATTGAAAGCTTAAGGTGGAATGAGACATTTTGTAGGAGTTCTTTCTTTTAATAAAACATAAAGTCGTGAAATCTCTTTTTTGCTGGTTTTTCGTTCAAAGACACTTTAAAAACGAAAGGCGTCAAAGATCCACCCATTGTTGTCAGTCAGGCGTAAGAGACTATGCGGGAAACGCATAACGACGTATAGAAAAAAATGTCGTTAAGCTTTGCTTTGTAAAAATTCTCGAAAAATAATTTTAATTGCATTTTTATGATTGATTGTAAAAGAGTTTTTAAAGCGAACTGCATTTTTAATTAATTTATAGTCAAAGTTTTTTTTCATTTATTATTTCAATGCAACTTTTTTTAGTTTTTTTTGTACATACATATATTACTTCTTTTTTTTTATCCGTAATTTTTATCTTTAATTTATCCGTAAATCTTGATAGGATTTCTCAGAACTTTTTACAACCAAAATATTTTTTCTTTGATAAATTTGAGCAATGCAGTATATATTAAATTAAATATTTTAGAAAATAAGAAAAAAATGTGAAAAATAATTTTGGAGTTGCTCTAGAATAGTTCTTAATTAAATCGATACTGATTTATGTAATTGCCGAAATTTTATAAAATCCTCATATTTTTAGTGTTGTTATGGACTACATATATAATAATGTTTAATAAGTTATGCCCGTTTAAAGTAATAGAATTTGATACTATTTTGTATTAAAAAATGATCAAAATTAAAGTTTGTGCTAATTTATGTAATTGTCAAAATTATATAAAATCGCTATTTTTCTGAGTGCAGCTGTGGACCACTTACAAATAATGTTTAATAATGTCTACATAATAAGATCAATTTAAGAATTTGATATTATGTATTAAAAAAATATCAAAATTAAACATTGTGTAATTTGTGTAATTGCCGAAATTCTACAAAGTTCACAATACATATTTTTTCAAATAAAATGAAAAATTATCATTTTTGAAAATGCCATTAATTATTTACAGCATCAATTTTAATATTATATTTGCATATTTCGTATATAAATGTATTTTTTTTTAATTTATTGAAAACGACTGTAATGTTGTTTAATAGGAAGTAGATATCATTATTTACTATAACGATGGATGCGAAAGAGACGCTTTCACATATATTCGTTAAATCTGCTCCACAATGATAATGTATGTGTATTATGGACTGAGACCGCCGTTTCTCTCTAATTAATAATAGTTAAAACAGTTATATTGTGGTAACTTATAACTGCACCCGTCTGCTTTAATAAATCATTTTGCCAACAGTATTTGCATCACGTAAATTATACTTTTAATTTGCAGATGCGAAGTAATTAGTGGTTTGCTAAGGGCATGTAGCATAATGTATTATGTTACATTTCAAAAGCATCTATATTTACAGAGTGCTCCTAAAAACAACCCGCGAGAGTAAACAAAGTTTCCAACGGTGCCATGATATCGTTATATTCTCAAAGCAGCCATCGCTTCAACATCAGCTAAAAACTCGATATCGCACGTAGTTTTGAGACGATCGCAAAACTGTTTCTTTCCGAAGAATTTTCAACTAGTTGATACGTTCAATTTCACAATTCGTTCATGCGGAAGATTTATTTGAATTTAAATTTTCAATTACTTGCAGGTTTCGATGCGCTGCAGCGTTTTATCAATCAGCTCTTATCACAGTCATAAGCAGTTTTCGCTTCAATTGGCCGCTGCTTGCGATACCGTGTGACACATATATCGTTAAATACCATTGCGCTTATGTATAATAAAACACACTTCACTAGAATAAGACACCGCGCTAATTTGCTTTAAAATTGTTTTCCTCGCTGGCGTGTAGCTCGTAAAATAGTAATCGGAAATCTAACCTAAACAACATAACTGTAGTCGAAGTGTATGTCGAAGGCAAATCGTTAAACTATACAGTTTAATTCCAAAATATTACATGCCTTAAATGAATCAATATAAACGGCACTATATATTTTTCATTAAAAATTACAAATTTAACTAAAAAATGATTGAAACTTACTTGGACGGTTTAGTATTTTAATCGCTTAATGCACTGCTGTCTTGAATATTTAATTTTTAGTTATGACTGAAGTTATTTTTTTCAATTTTTCCGCCACACTATATATAGCAAGGGAATATTTAAAATTGAATGTCAGCAAAAGCGACACTTTATTAGTTTGAATGCATATCGATAAATGTGCAGAGAAAATAATTTAAACGAGTCGTTAAACCTTCACTGACGAATAATTAACATCTTAACCGCTTTAGTCACGCTTGTCCGCATTTACGACTCTCTGACTACAATAGTCGAAATAGAGATTAAAAAAAATTGCTCTTAAACATTTTTTACTATTTAAACGCTTATTGATATTAGGTTTCCATGAACATAAATGCAATTTAATTAGAGAATTGAAATCGCTCGACTGGCAAATATGACAAATTATCTTTCATGATTATATATTAACCATCGAAAACACGATTAACAGTAATCACTTTGGAATCAATACCAAAAATTAATTAAATTCAAAGCTTAGCTCTACATTTATGTTATGTATAGAATCGAATGGATATCATAGAAATATTAAATGATTTTTTGAGACGCTTATCGGTTAAAAGCAGGAGACGAGGACGAAATTTTTATTGCTACTAACTACATGTATAGTCCAGTCCATAAGTGTAAAAAGACACGTAAAGAAATAATTATAAATATAATAAATGCTCTGGTTGTTTTAAAATTGTATTATTAACAAAAAGACTAGTTTTTAAAATTAAAATATTCAAGTCTTGAAAGACACATGAGTAGCAATAATTATATTTATAAATATTATGGTTGTTTTAAGATTGTAATATAAGCATCAGGCTGTAACAACTCTATTAAAATAAACACATAATTTTCAGATAAACTTTTTTAAATAAAAATATAATTACTCTATAACCCATAAGAATATATTACTAGCAACGCACGATAGCGTCTTTTATGCCCTCGCCTGATTATTATAATATATATTTTTCCTATATTTTTTGGTTATTTTATAAAGGGGGGAAGATTTTCTCAAAACAGTTTCTCTATTACTTTTAAATATTTAATAAACATTAGTATATTTATATGAAATTAAAGTAATTTTAACAGCAATCTAAAAATCAATAAAAATTAATTTAAAAGAAAAAAATTTAGAAATTGGAATAAAAATTTCTAAATTACATTAAAGCTTTTGGAAAATAGTACCTATATTGTTGTTGTTACTGTGTATGTAAAATAAATAAGCTAAAATATATTTAATGTTCACATAGTTGGAGATACTTGAGATTTCGATTCCGTGCAAAACAATTGTCATGTATAGAAATGGCTTTTACTTTTATTCAAATTTTTAAGATATATCAATGAATATATTTTACATAATATATAATCTTAGAAAATGAATTAGGGTTATCATTATCGATATATAACCATAGCAATATGTAATAAATCTAATAAGAAGTATCTAATCACATGCAACTATTTTAATAATCGATTATATAATATTTGTTTGTCACCCAGTGGCGTAGCTAGGGTATGTGCCGCCCAGGGCGATCCTTAAAATTGCCGCCCCTTCCCATACATTTTTTGTAGGGTCATAAAATCAGCATTTCTTAAAATAATAAATTGGTTATTATTAAGCTCTTGTTATTCGTAAATGTATATAAGTAACCAATAAGAACCACAGTAGACGATCCCATCGCGAATATGCCGCCCCCAAGCAAGTGCCGCCCGGGGCGGCCCGCCCCCCCATAGCTACGCCACTGTTGTCACCATTAATAAACTTGAGCTAATCATTAATATAAAAGACTTACACGTTAGAGAGATTTCGGTCAGACTTGAAACGAATTCAAAAACTTCACAATAACTTTATAGTATAGCTTTTATAATAGAGTTAGGAACGCGTGTATCTCATCTCGAGCTCGAAATGGCAATGTTTATTTGCTCCTTAAAGCTTAACATAATAACAATTCAGGTCGTGGTGGTCAATAATGCAAATCGTTAACAATCGTTTGACGCTGTCGAACTCTTATCGGAAACATTGTTGCATTGTTATTATTTAGGTCTTGAAAAGTATTAACATAATAAGAGACACGCGCGAAACTTTTTGCTATGTTCGTAAGTGCTTTTAAATCAGACTATTACGACACTTCGGCGTCTTAATGCAACCTTCTGATGTGCAAATCCGACGTTTGTCGACAATAACTATTAAAAGTTCATTAGAATACAATAATTCACACACTCAGCTTGAAGTTTGCTATGATTGGCAAACTTCCCGCAGCTTCGAACTTAGCGGAAGCTTTTTGAAACAAATTTGTCATTTTATATTTCACGTTTACGTATTCGTAGAAAAAGATACTTTTCCACCACCCCACTTTACCTACAAATAACGGTATGATGTCGTCGTTATATCCAACTCAAACTTTGATCTATTCACACAAGTTTTATATACACTTTAATTACTTACACCTTAACTTTTCCCACGCGATACTCAATCTCGCCCTTTAGTCGCGCAACTCGACGACTATTGCATCGCCTGAGATCTAGAGAAAAATATTTTTAAAAGCTTATTGCAGTTAAAATATTATAAATAATATGACACGAATAATACGCTCATCTGAATATAGACATACACACGCACACGTACCCATAAATGCAACCAAACTGCATAATGAATTTTTTATATCTATTAAAAATCATCGATTAAATCGTGTCAATGTTTTTAATAGCAACTGAATTGTGTCTGAAAAAAGAGTTTTATACCACATATTATTAATAAAATATGTTTTTAATCTCTACTTGTTTTTTCTATAATATTTTTTAAACAGAGCTATTATTTTTTTATAGCATCCATTATGAAACAACTGTTGGTTCCTCAATATATCTAATGAATACAAATACATTTAATTTTTTGGTTATAAATATTTTTTTGAATCGTTCTACTTTTTAAAATCTAGTTTTAATATTTATTTGTTTAAATTATGTATTTAAATCACTGTGTAGCTGTGCACTATATTATGAAGTATAAATATGCTAAAAAGATACTTTACACTGCATACCTTTATCGTAATTTACTAGTTGGTGTAGTTTTAAAACATTCAAATACAGTTAAATTTTTGATCCAAGCACATTTTCGACCGTTCCCGCGTTGCTGCGTAAAATTAATAATGTAGTTCTTTCTGTGGATAAACAAATCAATAAAACTTAATGTTTTATGTTATTTAAAAATATGTAGGCGATCGCGATTAATTTATTTGTAGCTATTTAATTACACAAAATCCGATCTTTATGTATATCAAATTCGTTCCAAACATTATTTGGTATTAAATGGTTTGCCGCTACTGCGGCCTTAAACCTTTTTATAAAAATATTTCTTCAATTTATAAACAATTAATTAGACACATTGTAACATATGCCTGTCCGGTGTAGAGTAACATAAATAATACTATTTTTTATAAATTACAAGTCATTGAAAACAAATCTGTAAAAATAATATGTAATACACATTTTTATAGTAATTAAAAAAATGCATATTAAATTTCAAATACTGTCATTTTGATATCAGAAAATATTATAAATATATCTCACGAAGCCTCACTAACCCACTAATCTCGCGTATCGGTGACTACGATAAAAACAACATTAAATTTTAATACAAGCATAAAATGCCAAAGTACATATTGCTTTAAAAGCTAAAGATAATATACCAATAATTCCAGTTCTGAAATTATCAGTAATATTGCTTTTTCGTTTGTTACCTACATTTTTATTTTTCTTTCGCTTAAATTGTAAAAGGTTTTTTAATTTTTACCATTAAATTAAAACCACAAACGTTTGTCTAATATTCTTATTTTTTATTTGATTTACCAGTAATATGTATATTATATATATAAAATAAAATAAAAAATTAAATCCAAAAGAAGCAATACAAAATTACGATATTAATAACAGAATAACCTAATATATAAGTTTATTACTATCATCGAACATTATAGTTTTGGTTATTCTATAAGAAAAATTACTAAATATGAAAAAAATCATAAAAATATTTAGCGTAGATAACGTTTTGTTGACATGATATTGGGCTTTATTAATTTTAATTGTGTATTATTTTCTTATGCCTTTTATTATTTGCTTACGACGCTTTTAGCCGTTTTGATTTCTCGATGATTTTTATTTCTCAAATTTCTCGAGAATTCTCTAGAAATTTTGATGAATGATGCAGATACATTATTACATATTATTATTTAAATAACCCTTTAAAAAACACATCCCTAAAAATATTTCGGCCGTGGAAAAATTCCTCTCGTTTTGTGTTGATGTTGGTTTAATCAACGACAAGGCTTCTTGCCCGTCGATATATATATTTTGAATTCTTTCTCCATTAATCCGTAAGATGTTGGTTTTCTTACACTACTCTCTGTAAGGCTGAAAGAAATTTCTTTCTCTAATTGTTGCCCCAATGATAAATTGTCTATGTATGCAATGGATTCTAATAATTTAATGGAGTCGCGAGAGTCTTTAGAATTCGTCGAGCCATGAAATAATCTGCGAATAATTTATTTTCTTTGCTTTTTAGAATTACTAAAGAAGTCGTTAGATTATCGATTTTGCTAATATTTAATTAATGACATCAATGTCCTTGTTTCTTCAATTATATAATTTATCTTCAATTGCCATTAGCTCGGAATTGATATTTTCCAATTGTTTTAACAAAATTTCAATGCCCCTTCGGCTGTCAATAATAATCGTGAGACAATTGTCAATAACAGCTGTTGCTACATTACATAAACAATATTAAAAAACCTTTTTTGGATTATCTAAAAAAAAAATTGCCCCAAATCGTTTTGCGTTCTGCCGATTTCCATGCGTAATTTATCCTTATCGGACCGGGTTCTAAGATCACCAAAGCAAAGATAAATCCACCGGCCGGTTAGAGTAATAGAAAATCGCAAAAAATGTTGGTCATTCAAATACTTTCGATCTTCCGAGAAAGTATGCATATTTTCAAACATCTAGCACGAACACATTGTGTTTTTTATTACTTAAGAAAAAATAAGGCGAGTACGAGTGTTAAAAATTAAAACCTTACAAGATGTATGCATATTAGGTATGAAGCCGTCTTTACTTATGCAGCGTTATAAAAAGAGCAGATGTATTTTACATTATTAACTATATCGTTAATATATCATGTGAATAACAATGATCTTGATATAAATTTCCATCAATTTCTATATTTATTATGTCGTTTTTCTGATTTGTATTAATGAATTATTTTATATATTTTATAAATATATTTCTTTCATTTACATAAATTATTATAAACCGACCATACAGAGCGATACGATTTACAGAATAACAATTTGAACGTGGAGCGTTTTAATTTTGAAGCAAGCGTGTAGTGACCTAAACTGAGATATTAAAAATAATCATAATATATTGCCTGAAATAAATGCTTCACTTTACATTTATATTTTTCACTGCTCTACTTCATATTGTAATAATCGTTTACTGATTTTTAAAGCTTATATAGCCAAACATATCCGCATAGTTTCGCTAAAAAATATGCTGTTTTACGAGCCATTGTGATATGGGGTTCACGGCGCATCGCATGAAAAAGATTATATGAGTATGTGATGTTTCAGTCGGAGTAAAGATGTATCTGTGTTGGCGATTAAATAACTTGTTGTTTTGAAGTACCTTCAGCCTTTGATGTCAGTACTAAACGCGATAAAATCCTGTTCCATCACGTTTAGGCTCACACCTCGATGCGAAATGCATTATTGGGCATGGAAAATCGATTATTCGTCAAATATAATCGATTTTCCATGCCTAATATTCATCAGACTTCTAACTGCTCACATAAACGCAGAAATTCCATGCTTAGAAAAGATTTCATAAATCATACGTGTATTTTCAAGAGCTTGACGAACCGCACTTCAGCGATAGAATAATGGCATTCGATCATCTTTATGATAATTATAGAATCTCAAGGGAACTTATGAGGAGTGATACAAATACACTGTCTGGCGTTATTATGCTAAAAATCTTGATTTTATTCCCAAACGAAGATATTAATTACTCTGTCACTGTCACTCTAAAAATTGTTTAGGTCGGTATAAATATGCTATGTGATAGTGTTACTAAAACGACGTTTCCATTAAGGATGTCTTATGTATTTTGACACACTCTATACTGCGGATTATTTTTCACATATATAAAATCTTCATAGTCAAATGAAATTTGATACAAATCCGATTCTCGATAAACCGCTCCCGAACACTGAGCATGATCATCATCTCGAGCTTTACATGATATTTAAAAAAAATAATTGCATATAAATCTAATTGCTAATGGTCTTAACGTTAATTTGCAAATGTCTAAATACAAACAAATTAAAAAATAACTCAGCACCTGGTACTGATGGCACAGTTAAAACAATCAAATCAATTACCAGTCTTCTTGCTCCTATTTTCGTAAAATGATATTCTCCGATTGCCTAAAAATTGCAAAAATAAACCCATTATATCTGTTTTAAATAAATACTTTTTTAAGAACAATACATTTTTTATCACATTTACAATACGGATTTAATTAATGAAATATAACAAAACGATAAAAATATAGCTCCATCATTAAGATTTATAGACTTAAAAACAGCTTTTGATACAGTAGACCATAACTATTATTAACAACGCTAAATTTATTAAAATGCTATTTAAATTATATACAAAGTAGTTGCGATAAATTGTACACAAAAGCGAATGTGAGGTGATGAAGTGTGGAATTCCACAGGGTTCTATTTTAAGACCTTTAATATTTAATCTATACATAAATGATTCAACTCTATGTAAACTTGCGGGAAAGATTCAACTGTATGTTGATGATTCAGTGCTAATATATAACACTAAAACATACAAACACATGCAAAGAAATGTGCAGAGTGATTGATCAATATTTATGAAAGATGAGATTAAACAAATAGCAATTAATAATAAAAAACAGCTATATGATATTTAATGCTAATTTTACTATTACAATTACTGTAAATAATTTTCTAATTGCAAAGAATGATAATATCAAATTTTTACGTCCACATTTAGAGAAAAAATTAAATTTTTGTAACCATATTTATTATATATAATAAAAAATATTATTAATGTCAAAAAATTTATACATTTTTTAAAATATGTATATAAAAGTAGATTAAATATTTATTATGCACATATTCAGTCATCTAACATATATGTCTTGTATTTGGGGATTTAAAGAGAAGAAATTCTCTGGTTATCCCTCAAAGAAAATCAATCGAATCTATCTCCAAAATATTTTTAAAAACATGTTATTTCAGTGAAATTATATTGAAATACATTTTCACTGGTAGATATATATTTTTAGTTGAGTTTAGATATAATTTCTTTAGCAGGTAATATATACATTTATATACTTGTCATTATTTATTAATGTATGAATGTGTATTTTTCAGTGAAGTTATATTTTCACTAATGAAGTCCAAAAACATTTCACCAGTAAATATATATTTCTATAAATAAACTATTAGGCGCATGTATAATTATTTGCTGCTCTAAACCAAATATATATGCTTATTAAACGCTGTTCTCAATCAAACCTAATCTAATGAAAGTTCTAAAACTAATTATAGTCTTAGAACTTTCATTAAATCAAAAATAATTATCTCAGGGGAAAATAAGCAGAACAAAAAGTACAGACAGATATGCTATTCTTACCTATATGAATATGTACTTCTTATATAAGAGGGCTGATCAATGTATATACAAACAGAATTTTGGTCAATAGGAGGGCGCAAAAACAATTATCACTTCTCAGAAGTCAAAAATTCACGACAAAAGCAATAAAATCGTGTCGGCGCCGTCGCAGTGGGAACGCTCGGTAACGAGCGTTCCCACTGCGGCGGCGCCGACACGATTTTATTGCTTTTGGCGTGGATTTTTGACTTCTGAGAAGTGATAATTGTTTTTTTGCGTCCTTCTATTGGGCAAAATTCAGTTTATATGTTCCTCATTTAATTGTAATATTTTTATAAAAGTCGTAGCTTGAACTCTAGATTTTTGAGCGTTCCCACTGCGTCGGCTACGGCACGGTTCTATTGCTTTTGACGTTGATTTTTGACTTCTGAGAAGTGATAATTATTTTTTGCCTTCTCCTATTGGTCAAAATTTTGATTTTTTTTATGGAAGTCGTACTATTAATATTTTAGTATTTTTTTGTGCATTGAATTAATACAATGTATTGTTTTCGACCATCGTGACACATTAGGGTAACCAGTTTATTTAATTTTAATACATAAATAAATTAAATAGAAAAAGTCATATCATAAGTCAAAAATCGGCACGATTTTATTGCTTTTGACGTGGATTTTTGATTTCTGAGAAGGAATAATTTAGTTTAGATCTGCTCAATTTGATTCTCACTTATTGTAAGTCGTAATATTAATATGAACGATAGATAATCGAGCGTTTCCACTGCGACGGCTCGATTTTATTGCTTTTGACTTGATTCTAATTTGGCTAGAAAAATGTCATTTAATGAAATACTATGCACCTTAATGAAATAGAAATTTAAAAAAAATGACTGGTCAACATTTTCTTTCCTGTGGAAAAGTCTGAGATGACGTTCCTATAAAAAAGGAACACGAATTTTATCTAGTCACAAAAAAGATGAAACTAATATTTATAATCATTGCTGACCAATTAATGTATCTTAGTTTAACGCTGTATCATTTTAGGCAAGCCCTAGATATTTTCTGGCCGCTACTAAAACATTTTTGTAGACTTGGCTTGTTTTTCATGACGATTTTTTTTTCACTTTTCGTGATATTATATTTTTTAAACCATTTTATGATAATACATAATCCGTATGGAGAATTATTTTTAAAATAATGAATGAGAATAAAGATTGTTAGAATAAAGTTTTTGAGATGCTCTTTCACAACCTACTAGCGAATATGAATAAGACAACAATGATCACAATTATTCTGAATAACCTTTGGGCCAAAAGTTCACATAAGTTCAAGACCGCGTGTCATGCTTTTATCAGTCTTCAGAAGAAGATATTCCGGATGCGACATTGGGTTGGTCTAAATATGTCTATTGTTGATTATTCGTTCATTGGTGATGATTTGTTCCAGACAAATCGTACTATAAATACGTAACTTCGGTTCACTCGTGAAAATGGTGAAAAAATTTTTTTTTTCTAAAAACTTTTATTTATTTTAGAAAAACAGTGAGTCCAATCCACACAAACATAAATATTAAATTTAAAATTTCATTAGTGTTAAAATATATAATATGTATAAATGATAATATAATATTTGTGTGTTGAGTGTGTATCTATCTCTATTGGAAGTGAGTGTGGGTTTTTCATTGTGTTAGTTAGTAGGTTTTTGACCGTAAAGTGTTAAAAATGATTTAAATACATTTTTATTTTCTTGATACGCGATTCACAGTTTTATGATAACTGATTTAATTATTACGAATGTATGATATGTGGGATATATTTACAGAAAAAATTGTAAGCACTGAATTGAAACGAACTTTTCTTAACCCCAGTTTTGAGCTCCTGGAATTTCAGATATCGATTTTATTTCAATTATTTTAGTTAATAAACATAATTAACATTTTTTGCTAGTGCAGTAAATGAATACGTTTTGGTAAATAAGCAGTTTAACTTGAAATGACGAAAAGCACACTAGTGTTAAATCTTCATTGTCAAAATAAATTTAATACAAATCCGCTTATCTCGATGAACCGAATTCATTATCACACTCTATTCCACTTTGTAGAATCGAAACGGGTTTTGAGCATTACATTATATTAAAAAATATAATTTTATATAAACCTAGTATTTAATCGATTTAATAAAGGTATACAAAAATATATATACGACTGCTTATATATATCGTAATCACAGGTGTAAAATCATCTATAGTGAAAATTAATTTAACTGATCTAATTATCAAATTGATCTTGATTGTTAAGCAATATCACTATCTAGCGCATATGTAAGTGATACAGAGTATCTAATCTTATGATTTCAGTAAAAAATGCATCACAGGGCAAAAATAGTTTAAAACCCTGATAAAGAGTACATAATAATATAAATGATACATCTTTTGTACGATCGTACACAGCTTCAGAATTCAAACGAAAGCCTTCAACGTTAAAGCCGTCATAAAACGAATTACATATTTGTTATATAGTGCAGTGTATATGTGCAATATATGTAGTGCATAATACAATACAAACTTATGTATGAATGCCTGATTTATTTTTAGACTCAATCCTTTTAATATTGAACCATTATGAAATATAGTATTAGATGTACAGCTGTGGCCAATTGAAAGCTGACATGGCGGTTCTTATGCTTATTTTGATTATTTTATCAATCTTTTTTTACACGTTTTTGAATTTATAATAGATAATTATAATTGTTAACTTTCGTTTTCCGTTAATATTGTTAAAAAAATACGGGTATTGTAAAATAAGGAATGTATAATTGCGTGAATTTTGGGAAATGTGTATTTTTTTTGTCGTCCTAGCAAGTGCATAATGGCGAGCCTCCAACTCAACACGTGCGCGCGACCTTTATTTGTTCTATTCATAGAAAGCAATATCGATCTCCTCTTTTCACACTTCCATGTATGTTTTTGTAGCTCGGTTTAATTTTTAATCGTTTTTTCTTAATTGTTGTTTTATGAAATTTTCAGTTTGGTTCAGGTCGGAGCTGTTTTCTGGCCATGTTAATGATGTGATTCCCATTATTTCTTTGAATTGTGTAATCTGTAGATAGAGGATTAATTTAATGAAAGTTTGAACGTAAAAACCATACTTGGACTCACAGAACGAGCTCAATGGCATGGCGCAGAATCGTCTTGCACAATAGGTTCAGCAGTATGTTAGGAAAATTCTTCAACTGTTGGAATAAAGTCGTTTTATACAATCAATTTATATATTTTTGCATCCATGGTGCCCTGGACGAAATTTACAGAGCCCAATCCGTAAGCTGTCATGCACTGCTCCAAACAGATTAAATTTGGATTCGTCGGAGAAAGCCACTCTTCTCCAATCTTCGACGGTCCAATGGCGACGAGCTTTTGCCCATTCAATATAATTTTTTTCAGTTTTTGGGTTTCGCGCTTTAAATCTAGCTTCAAATGTCTACTCACTGCCCGTCTCGAAATATTCGAGTTTGAAGTAGATTGCAAGAATTCGTGAAATATTGCCTATGAAACTTTCAATTGGTCATAGCTGTATATATTATACATATTCTGATTATGTTTTAACATATATAATGATAAAATTAATAACATTATGAACGTTATTAAAACATGTTTGTAGAGTGGATCAATGAAAAAAAAAATACTACCCTTAACATCGTCGTTCTGTAATATTAAGATATACGAACTCTTCGTATACTAGTTAGTACCTTATTCATTTCTCCTTTCATGGCTTTTTTTTATTGAAAACTCATTTGCTCGTTAAAAATCTTTCTCGCTATTTCGTTCATGTTTTCCATATTTACTTTTAAATCGAAAACTTTTATATTCCATTTTCTGCGTTAATTTGCGGATTTTTTAATTAACTGTCAAAGTCACCGACCGACCGCCCGCCATTTTGAATCTTTCTCTCTGCATATATATATCCTTTTTATACAATTTTGAACACATTGCCTTTTTAAATAAAATTAAAAATGCTAAATATGTTCTTAGTATTGTTTCTATACATCGATTTGATTTATATATTTTGCATCGAATTTTTTCACTCTTGTATTGTAGATAAGAGCGATGTCTCATCAAATACAAACCCTTATTACTCGAATCAAATCTGCAAGGACTCATTTATTGTTAAAGTGTGTTCTTCCGGTACTAATATTTAAATTCAGAAGAGATATATTTTTGCTTTCGTTAACAACAATTTTCAATTGCTCTTCGGTTGAGCCGGAGACATTTTTATTATCAGCATCGTGTTTTTGATACGATTATTAATATATTGTGTATCGATAAGTGAAACTATTTCTTAATTTGTGTTTGTGTTGTATATTTTTTTTATTTAATTATGAAAATAATTATAAAAAAAACACTGCCATAATATTTTTTAACACTGCTGTAAATAATATATTATGATGAAGTCACTACTTTCATATTATAATTCGAGAAGTAAATCAATACGCTTCTTTGTATCGTTATCTGAGAAAATTATTTTTAGCAATACGATCGAATGAGTAATATATAATATAGAAATTAACAGGAGCATGTACTTACTGTTCACTCGTTCACCGTGGCTGGTGATGTTCGAGAAGTTTCTGCTCCAAAGACGTCCTTTAAACTTCGCTGATCAGCAACGACTAAATTATGGAAAATTGAGCAGTTTAATAAAATAAATAATACAAATGTTGTATGTTCTTAGAAAAGCGTCCCTTGAGATCAATAATATACTGTAATAAATTATATGAAACTCGATTTCCATTTAATTATTTACAAGGTGCAACCCAAAGTAGAGACGTCTTTCAGAACACGTTCAATGACGCAGCCGTTGATCCTCAACTGGCGGATGCTTTGTGTTCATATGACAAAATCGATCTCGACTGTATTATGTTTCTCAAAACAACATGTCACTGTTTCAAATTACAGTTATACAAGCACAAACATAAATTTTAGAATTCACTTGTCTGTATAATAAAATAAATGTTTTTAGATAATTAAATAATTTTCAAAAATTTTATACACATTGTTCCGGCAATTAAATCAATACTAACCACTACAGAGCGAGTGCTTACAACAGCAGGAACAATCAAAACAATGTTAAGAACCATTTTAAGATTACAATAAAAATGCAATTATTTTTTAAAATAATCTTGCATACTTTGAAAACAATCTATCGATATAAATATTTGAAGCTATATAGGCTATACACTGATTTTTGCTTAAATTTTGATTTATGGTAATATTTTCTTTAATTGATGGTATATAAAATTACTATTTAGACTTCACCATATTTTTTTTGTTAAAAAGATTTGGAATCCTTGCATTTTATTTAAAAAAAAATGGTAAATGGGTTGGATTATGTCAACATGCCAACGGACGATAAAGAACATTGTGTTACATTTTATTTGTATCGCTTTATTTTTAATGAATATGAGCTTAAATAAACGTGCATTACTGTTGTTACTCCACACCTAGCAAGCATATATTATTACCGGTACAATTCAATTATTTTATTATGGTAAAAATTTGCCTTTATAATAAATGTATGCTTTATAAGCCCGCAATGTCAGTAAGCCCTTTAAACATGAGTAGAGTAAATTTAATCCGATAGTCCAAATAACCTGAGAAAAGATTTTAGATAATTGTATAATAAAAAAAAAATACAGAAACTTTTAAATTTAAATTTGTTTATTTTAGTTATTCTAAATTAATATTTTATACTTTTTAGTATATAATTAAAATTAGTAATTATCTTAAATTTCTGTTTTTAATCAATTCACAATCATATATGTATATAAATAACAGTGTAAATTTTTTACTAGTAATTTATTTTGATCAATGATATTAACTGTTTGTATATTTTGAAAGTGAGGCAAGTCCATTTAAAATAAAATAATTTTAATAAAAATGGAAAAACGTTGTATGTTAGTTGGTTTCCATAGTTACGAGGAAAAAATTTTTTGAAAAATTTTGAAGTCTTACAGACTAATAATTTTACACAGAAGTGTGCTTAAAAATGCTACCTAGAAATTACAGGGGAATGCAAAGGACGTGTAGTTTTGAATATCATTTAGATACCGAAGAAAAAAAATTTTAGTATGCAAAAGATTTTTTTAAACACATTTAATATATCTAAAGGAAAGTGAAACGATGAAGAACTAAAACGCGTGAAGGAACACATTGAGAGTTTTCCTCAATCAGAAAGCGTCTCATAATCCAAATAGAACGTATTTAACTTTGAATTGAATATAAATCTCTGATGGAATCTCTATAAAATATTTACTGATGAGGTTTTTTATTATTTCGGTAATGTTAGTATAGAAAATGTGTAATAAATTATTTTTAATTTACATCCCGTCATTACATGTCGGCCTTCATACGCACATTCATCAATCCCTAATTTATCTTAAAGTTTTAATACTAAAATTTCGCATATTTGATTTAAATTTTCGCATATTTGATTTAAAATTGGCTTTTTTCATATTCTCATATTTTTTTGTTTTACTGTGATGTTAATTTGTTTAAGCTATCTTTGAATCCATAACCTCAAAAATGACATATTTTGTGTGTTTGTCTTATTTAATTAATAAAAAAAATCAATTAAAATATTATCTATTATACAATACACAAATATTAAGGTGTGTAGCAAATAATAAAATACGACTAGTTCATATCGGAAATAACGCAATACAAACACGTCGTGAAAATATACGCGAGCGACTTTGATCGAGTGCAATAATGAACGACTTTGATCGATTAGTGCAATAACAGTAATTACCAAAAATATGATAAAAATTGAATCATGTCGATTATAAAATAAATAAATAAATATGATTTTAAAAAGTTTAAAATAATATTTTTTGGGAATTTATACACAAATTATTCATATAATACTGACATATATTAAAACTAATTTAAAATTTTGTATTTTACCTGTTTTTGGTAAATGTTTTCAGTGACAAACCTTCGCTGCTAGCGCTATGCTTAAAATATTGCAGTAAAATTCGTGGTAGATTTTTTTCGACTCTTAAAACTTTCAACGCGGATCAAAAAGCGTCAACCACAAAAAAGATTAGCTTTTATTGTTGTTTATGATTAGGAGAAGGGTTTTAAACGAACAAACACCAGAAGTTTACCCGTAAACATGTCAACGCTGTAAAATGTATTTGAGACTGAATCGAAATTCACTGCTAACCCTTTATTCGGCGCTTCAATTTTCTATATGTACTCATAACAGACGTTCAAATCACGGTTTTAACAACCGCGCGTATATTATTTGCATTCATAACAAATAAATTTATCACTAGGGCTAAAAAATATTCTGATAAATATAATACATGATTTTAAAGTGTGTAATTAAATTTGATTTTTAATTAATACATATTTAATAGTAGTAATATAACAAAAAGTTAGCAAAAGTATAGCAAACATTCGCTATATATATATATACTATATCACTTTAAAATATTTATCCATTGTAATGAACATGTTTCGACATCTTACATCTATCGGCCTTCATACGCACATTTATCAACCCCTAACGTATATTAAATGTCTTTTTTATTTATTCTTCTTTTTCATATGCGCAAATTTATCCATTTCGTCATTTAAATTTCATATAAAAAACACGTTAAACAGCATATTTGTCGTAACGTTATTTAGCTAAATATATTACTAATATTTTAATAAATAAAACAGTTCAAAAAATAAACATCATTCTCTCCATCTTATTTGTGTCTATTCACATACGCACATTCATCAATCCTTAACGTATGATAAAGATTTTATGTAATTTTGACGCTGATATTTGGCCTTAAAATGCCGCGTCCTTGGTATCTTTTTATATTGTATTTTACAATTTATTATTTATTTTATATGAAAGCGATCCAAAGTTTACTGATTTCACTATTGCAAATACAAAACGCATTCTAAACATGCCTTTAAAACGTTATGATTAAATAAAATGTTGTCCAAATTATCGCTAAAAAGTCGCTGTATTAAATGTTTTAATTTCACAACAGCTGATTTTTTTATTACTAGCGCAGCATCATATAGAAATTGCTGAGCAATTGTCAATTTAAGTCCCTCAATTAAGAGCCAATATGAAAAATCACGTCAAGTTCAATCAAATATAAATGTTCTCTTCACTGTTTTTCGTTTATAATATAGGGGTAAAGGTTTTATTTTTATCTTCAGTGTTGCTTTTGGCAAAAAGTATGATATGATACTTGTGAATCATAGTGAAGAATTTGTTTGCCTACAACATGTGTCGTTCAATTGCTGTTAACGTGGTTTAAATATAATATAACAATATTCTTATAAAGTTTTTAAATAGTATGCGTTTATACAATCAGTAACGCAATGGAGTAAGAATGGATTCCTTCACGCATTTGCTTTATCATTATTATCGTCTCACGTTTCATGTTTTCATTACTGTTTAACGTCTTTTGGAATGCACGAATTTATGCGTTCCGTCATTTTTACTTCATATAATAAAGATGCGTGCTTACTTACGAAAAATAAACATTATGTGATAATAAATTTAATTGTTAAAAATTAAAAAAAACGTCTACCCCAAGTGGCCTATATGTTTTTCGAGCAGATGCAATATAAAAAGCTTAGAAATGAAATTTCACTTGAGCATCCCTGCAAACACGAATGAAATAACACACACATCTGATCCTCTCTTTTTCGCGCGTAGAGTGCGCTCCGCACATTGTATCCACTCGCACAAATACATACACATACGTGAAACACTGGCACAGCTTCGAATGTGTTAGCTAGTTAATCTCGGATTTTTGACAATATATCTCTACTGATGAGCTTTATGAATTTTAAGGAAGAATACCTAAAATGTGAACCAAGTATTTATTATATTTATTAATTGCAATGTGTACTAGCTGCACATCACAGTAATTTAAATATCAGACTGACTGTATTTTAGATCAATGTAATAATAATATTTTAATATATATTAAGTTTACTTTGTCTATTAATATATGCTACTGAAAATTTATTATTTATATTATCTCTAGTATAAATATAATTTCACACATGTATTGAATGATTGATTTACAATTTCACTGCTCAATATCAGTAAAATGTTTGAACGGCAATAAGTTTCATATAATTTTAAGAGCCGCGTTTAATATCACTAGCGTATATCAATTAAATTATATTTTCTCTAGTAGAAATACATATCTTCAGTGAAAATGCCTCTTTATAAAACCAAATACATAATCACTTTTAAAAATGTGGGATTATAAGTTAGATTTGATAGATATTTTAAATTATATTTTCGCTAATACAAATATAAAGCTACCAGTGAAAATTTATTCAGATATTATTTTATAAAAAGTCTGTTCATAAATCAAACACAAATCTAACCTAATGCAAGTTATGCATGGGTTTGAACAGAAATGAGTTTCATATATATTTTAAAGTAGCATATAGTATCACTAGCGCCTATTAGTTAAATTATATTTTCTCTAGTAGAAATAAATATCTACAGTAAAAATGTATGTAGATATGATTTTTTAAAACATCGGTTCATAAAAACAAACTTAAAACGAACCTAATGCAAGTTTATGAACTATAGTTGTTTTTAGAACTTTGCTTTGGTTAATTTGAGTTTGAACGGCAATGAATTTCATCTCTGAAATTCAGTAGTCGTAGCAATATTACGACTTACATTAAGTGAGAATCGAATGAAGCATTTTAAACCGAATTTTTTCCAATAGGAGAGCGCAAATAACTATTATCACTTCTCAGAAGTCAAAATTTCACGCCAAAAGCAATAAATTTGTGCCGTCAACGCTACGTTTATAGCGTTCAATTTATGACTTATAATAATATTACAAATTAAATGAGGAACATATTTTTTAAGCATGCCGGCTGGAATGAAATCAGGTTCCGCATGCTCCAAAAACTTGGCGGATCGCTTATTATTTTCTTACTAATAGTTAGTGTGAGCCTCTTTTAGAGAAATGTTGCGAATGTTGTTAGTTCTATAATATTTTAATCTTAAACAATAATAATATTTTTGGTTAATATAACTATGATATATTATATGTATATATTAAACAATGTCCACGTTTAATCATTGGTATCCAACCCCAGCGTATAATACAATACAACACAAAGGTTAAAGGACACCTGATTATTATTGACAGTCCCCCGTTTGTATATGCAAAATAAAATAGTCAGTTCCAGACGTGGGGTGTGAATCACCCGATAGCTGTGGTACATATGTAGCTACGCCGGGGACCGACGGCTATTTGTTTTAAAGTGAGTTCTTCCTTTCGTTAAAGATTAACCCTTTGAATAAATTACATTCATACATTGAGTAAAATGGTTAATGATCACTGACTGGCCTTCATACATAATATTCGATCAATATTCGTATGGGTCTTAAAAATGTTGTTTTTGTATCTTAACGTAACAATATGCAGACATTTTAACCTGGTACAGAAATGTTGAATAGGTCTCCATGAAAGCAAGATTTTAATATGGCGTGGAACGTTAACATTACTCCTTCAAACGGGCAGCCTTTTTTCCCTTCGTTTATAGCCATGTAGTCGAACCGTTCCAACTGGTAATTCCTATGCAGCCGCCTCGGACTCATTATATTTATGTGGGAACGTTCACGGCGAAGAAATGTTTAGACTTGTAATATTTGCCGTCAAAGAAGTGCTAAAAATATAACCCTTAATACGTACACTCTTACTTTTTTTTCATGTAGTTCATGCGACACCCATTTGTCCAGCATTTATAAGTGGTATTCAAAATACACTTATTATTATATGTTAATTGGTTTAGTTGCTCGCTAATAAAATTTATCCAGCTGACTCTCATCCTTCATAATTAAATTTCTATCGACATTTAATTAAAAAAACTGTGTAAAAGAGTCGTCGTCTGACTAATTAAAAATCCGCGTTAATTAATTGAGATAAAAGTACATATAATCTGTTCGTAATAATGAACAATATCCCAGATTCTTCTCCGCTTTCATTGTCTTCTCCGGCTCGCCCGGGCTACTAATTCTCCCTGCATTTTAATTCACAATATTTTTAATAAGGTCGACAAGCTGAGCTCGCGGAGACAAATCTGACAAATCTCTCGAACATTAAAAAAAAAATCTCATTATATAATATCATTAAAATGAAGTATTAAATATGAACTATGGCGTGCATATATGAATTGTTGCTAAGCGAACAATATTTTAACTGGTACTTGTTGCAGTACGCTGTCGTCGCTTTGTACCATTGCACAATGACGATCTGATTATTTCATGAATTAAGTAATATATTTTAAGTGAAGCAAAACAGGGTCATCCGATACATGCGAAAGAAACTGCGACTCAAAGAGCGTTCTATTTAGATTATATTTAATCTATCAGTATGCACAATAGGGATTCAAATACAGGAGCTTAAATGCGATTAAATGTATTTTTAAGAATTTTAAACATATATACAGGCCTGTTGAGAGGCGGGGAGGGGGGGGAAGGAACAAAATCCTTCAGAGGCCCGACTCTGGAAAAAATCTTAGCAAGAATATATGTATATAAAAAGTAAAAACCGACCTCAAATAATGAATCTAAACTAAACTACAATTGTTTGAGATGTATGTATTTCAGTACATAATTTAACTGATATGCGCTAATATGTCTATGTAGCTCAATTTGATAGTTGCTGTACAAACCCAAACCTAACCTAATTATAGTTTTAAAACTTTTATTAGGTCAAGTCCAAAATACTCATGTATTTCATTCAGCCCTTTTTATACATATAAGAAATAAAAGAAGCGGAACATTGCCTTTAAAAGCACTCCATTTTCTAGCTGTACTATCACAATAAACAGATTGTATTTTTTTGACGCTGTGTTAAAATTTGTTTGCAAATTGATGTTGACTTATTATTTTAGTTTTAGAACTTTACAGAGCCCAATACATTAGCTGTCATGCACCACATAGGGTGAGTGCTTAATGAATCGATTCATGAATAAGGGATGAAATCTTTCGCTTTTTCTACGGCGCAGTCGCTTACCATCTCCTTCAAACAGATTAAATTTGGATTCGTCGGAGAAAGCCACTCTTCTCCAATCTTCGACGATCCAATGGCGATGAGCTTTTCTCAGTATATGTCTATTCATCAAATGACCATCCCCTTGACCCTATCTAGAATTCCTGTTTCGCGATATTTTTCAATAAATTTTCGAATAGCAGAACCACTAAATCTCACTTTTCGCGCTATCTCTAGAATTGAAAGCTTTTCTTCGATATATGCTATTATTTTAGATTTTACCATGATCGACATTTGTTTAGATCTCTACATGATTTTGAGTTTGTCTTTAGATAGCCGAGGCTAACGTGCAACTGAGGAGGCCTTACAAGTTAAAATATATTGTAAATTTTTACCACAGATGCACTTGATTATAAAAAAATACAATAGAACAACTTTTAAGGAAAGAATAAATTTTAATAATAGTTTAATTAACTTATGTATGTACATAAATATATATCAAATTATTAATAAAATATGAATAATTGACTAAATGAGAGGCATAGAGCGGATCGTTCTTGTGTTTTTTCCTGGTAGTGGTTACAGTGTATACTCTAAATAAGTAATACATGATTTTGTGATTGAATAAATTGCACAGCAGTGGATTTAATATAAAAAAAATATTTGCCCCAATACATATATTTTATGTAACATTGGTGTCGATTCAGATGCAGTATTTGAGTGGAGTGATTGCTTCATTCTCTAAAGCAGTGGTTCTTAACCTTTTCAAAGTCACGGTGCACTTTTGATCATGGGAAAAAGTGGCGATGCACCAGAATTAAGAGGTCGAAAAAAATAAGTGAACATAATTTTTATTACATATTTAAAAAAAATAATAGTGACATACAATTTTTTTAAATTAAATTATATAAAAAAGTTTAATATTGAAAATAAATTTTAAACAATTTTTAATTACGTGTTTTATTAAAAGTATTTGTATTAATATTTGAAGGTACTCTTTGGGTGGCAAATCTAAGTGGTGCATTTTCCCCCCTTTGTTTACCCAAAATGACGTTCCTGCTTAACATAATAGAATTTATATGATCAATCAGAAATTAATTAATGTGATACCTGAGCTTGTTGGCTTTTGCAGATATCAGAAATATTAGGTCGAATATTTGATATAGTTACCCTGAATTCTTCGTTTAAATTTTTTTCAGTCTTTCTCGTTTTTTAGTTTTCATATTAGTTGTTGTTGAGAAACCAAGCTCACACAAATATGATGTTGAAAACTGTAACAAAATTTTCAGTGCCTTCATGTAAAGAACTGAATGTTCCTCTTGGATATTAATCCAAAATATCTTCATAGTTATTTCGGAAAATTTAATTTTTAGAGTACGATCAGTCGACAATGAGTATAATCCGATCATAATTTTCTATATTTAAGGATGGAAAATAATGTGCAATATTTTCTTCCAATAAAGTTAAATGTTCTATTATTGCGGAAATAACTCCCTCGGGAATGTTTTCGTTAAGTGAAGGAAACATATCTACTTTTTTTCTATTATTCGATTTTTTTCCGAAATCCTGTCAATTTGTCAATGGATGTCATGAATTTTTCGTTTTTTTCTTGAATGCTTGTGTTAACGCTATTTAAATAATTAAAAATATCTGCTAAATATGCCACTTTAGCATACCAATCATTATTCTGAAGACATTTTACAAAATCATCCATACCTTCATTTCGAAAAAAGATTAACAATTCATTCTTAAGTTCTATGAATCGGCATAAAACTTTACCCTTAGATAACCACCTGACTTCAGTGTGAAAAAGCAAACACTCGTACATAGCTTCCATAGAAATGCAAAGTTTTTTAAACATGTGTGTTGATTTTATGAAATTCACTATATTTACAACTTGATCTAGTATAGGTTTTAGTGCTGCTGGTAATGTTTTTAAAGATTCTCTATGTAAAAAACAGTGCTTAGATATAATATTAGGTTTTCTTGTCTTTGCAAGGGTTACAAATCCTTTAAATGAGCCTACAATTCATACAAATTCCTACACATAACTCCCATGATATTTTAAATTGTTCTAAATATGAATGAATAAGATCAAAAACATCTTGTCCTGTCGTATGCTCGGTAAGTTCTTTGCAGCATAGATATTGATTCACTATTTGTTTTCATTTTTGAAACGAACGAATCCTAGTATTTGTGCCTTACCGCTAATGTCAGTAGATTCGTCGACTTGTAAACCAAAATATCACTTGGAAAGTTTATCGGTAACTGTTTTCTCAATATCATCCGACATATTTAAAAAAATTATTGTATCGTTTGAAAGAGGAATTTTCATAATTTACTTTTTTGCTTCATCGCCAAACATAATTTTTCCTATTTCACAACATGCAGGTAAAATTAGAGATTCTTCTATAGTATGTGGTTTTAATTGTACAGCAATCTTGTATGACGCCAGTTGTGTTTAACAGTTTTTTCAAAATATTTCGCTTGCTTATTTTGCATGCTTAACAATCTTTTAAAGTAATCTTTACTTTTTGATGCAAGTGGTGATTTAACTTGTCAAGATACATTGCGCTATTGGACAGTTTTTCTCCACATACAACACATAGTGGAATGTGATATCCTTCCTCATTGATGCTAGTAAAACTGAAACGTAAATATTCTTCAGAATACTGTCAAATATTTTTTTTGATTTTACTGGATATATTTTCTTTTGTATGAGACGTATGATGTCTAGTAACATCGTCACTACTTCTTCTACTTATACTCCCAGTGTCATTAATATTTTGGTCTGATTCACAATTTCGTTTGGTAATAAATTTATCCATTGTGGGGTATCACGACTATAATAAAATATAAATTGATTGGAACATTAAGATTTTACTATTTTGCGGATTTTTTGTTGTGCACCGGTTAAGAACCACTGCTCTAAAGGGTCGTCTTCCTACAGACTCGATTATGAAACGCTCGGAAGATTTCCGTTCAGCTTTGGAAATTACGTGCGAGCGAATGGTGACGAAACATAGTAAACTGCACACACTATTCAGGCCAGCTCCTTGGGGACCACAAGAGACTCTGCAATCACTATTTAAAGAAACAATCGCAAAAAGAAATCCACTCTGATATTGAGTTTCGTGACTGATTGCGCAACAGGTTGAGCTATAACGGTCGCTAAGGGATAACTCTGCACATTAACTAATCTGCTCTAGCTCTAATGAAATCTGTGAAATGCACGCAAACAAAAAGTGCTACACATTTTGACCTACTTTGTTTTAAAGCGAAGACACAAAAGCACACATTAAATAGTCGTTTTTCTTTAGGAGTAAGTTATATTACAAATATAGTATACACTAGTAAGTTTTTAGAAGTCGTTGTTTTATGTACATAACTTCAAAGATATTTATGCAAGTTCTTTGAGGTCAGACGAGAGTCTGCGTTCACCAAGGCCTTAAGACGTGCGTCATCAACTTCGATGCCATGTCAAGCGCATGACTAATTTTACAATAATATATTCCCGCAACGAAGCCTGTTAAACCAAAAACAAGGAGTACGGTTTTCAACCACACTTTTGCCGTTCATTACGCGTGTTAAGTCGTTGTTGTGCCACTACTTCATTTTTTTTAAATTCATATAGCATGTATGATTTTTTTTCGGCTATTGGATGTGGAGAATAAGAAACAATGCTGATGAGTGTTCTAATACGAATAATATTTGCCTATTTTTTATTAAAATATTTGTAAAGTATTCCTCTATATTTATTTGTAGTGTAATATTTTAAAAACACAAGATACTGCTGTAGTAAATATACTGCTGCAGATTTAATAATGGCAAATGTGAACTTCATCAATCTCTTTTAATTTATTACGAATAATGTTTAAATTTTATTCTGTCGACAATAATTTATTATTATTATTTTTAGCATAGCTATTTCGATATCTCCCATATAATCCTGGCGGCAAAGCCGGTATTAACCACTGATTGTCCAGGTAGCGTTAGAAATGTAATCAAGCGGATTATCAAAGATACGATTCTCGCGTATTCTTGTTATTATATTCAAAGCGCAATTTGATAAAGTGCGAAGTGTTATATAAATCATATTGTGTGTAAAATATTTATGAAGTATAACTTACTCAGTTGTAACGCATTGGGCTTACGTCTGTCAGGTTACAACGGAAGATTTAATAAAAAAAAAAAATATTTGTTATTAGTGTCTAAATTTTTCGTGAAACAAAATAATGAATTAAAAGATACTTTGTAATTGCCGAAATTTCAAAACTGACTCATAATATTGTGCCGCTGTGGATTTACTCAATCGTTTTTATCATTCATTTTTTGTGCATATTTTAACTGCAATTATAATTAAAATGTTTATTATATTATTTTTAATATTAAATAAATTGTTTTTATATCATATAATTATTTGTATATCAACCTACAACTGTATTTTTTAGATTTTTCATTACTTATTTTTTTTATTATTAAATACTATTCGTAAAAATAATGAATATTCAGACACATTTGATGATATATTAAATTTCAGTGCTTTAGATAATGATAATAAATAATAAATTTATGTATTATATTTAGTAAACATAAAGTTCTTTCTAATACAGCATAATTGACAAGTTTTTAATAAATATAAAGGATCAGATCAATGTCGTTATCACAGCATCGCTATTTTAGAATCTCCCCATAAACCATTCTTGCGGCAAAGCCGGAATTTAACATCGATTGTCCTGGAAATGCAGACTATTTAATCAAGCAAATGTACCAGATTATCAAAGATTACGATTCTCGCGTACTTTGGTTATTATGTACAAAGCGCAATTTGATGAATAATAGAGCAATAAGTGCATAAACTTCAAATCAGTACAAAGTTGAATTTTAATTATAATTGCAGTATACTATAATTAGGTATGCTAATAAATCGTATTGTGCTAGGTTTTAGTAGTTATAAGTATTCAATGTATTCAATAAGCATATACATATATTTATTATCAACGTCTAAATTTTTTGTGTTAAATAAAATAATGAATTAAAAATTCTTTGTAATTGCCGAAATTCTATTAATGACTCATATTTCCGACATAATATTGTGTAGCTGTGAATTTACTTTTTATATATATATTACAAAAATACCAAAAAATGTATCACTTGGTGAATATTAATATTGAAAGGTTTAATTTCAACATCAATCAGCAAATATAAATATAAAAATATTATATTGAGCCGAGGCACAGTTTTTATTCACAAATTGAATACTTAAAACCAAACCAAATTAAAACAATGACGTCAGTCACACAATAGTTCACTTATCAGTACACATATAAACAATCGAAATAAGGTCAAAAACATAATGCTAGTAATAAAAATGTCACCTACTATTACAAACGAGGGCAAAAATATGGTTCATCTAAGATTTAAATCTCGCTAAAAAAACACTTTATTATAATGAATGACTCCTTATAGATTTTATTATTTCTGAACTACTACTTTTCAATATATACAATTTGTATGTGTTTGTGTTGAATATTTCATCGTTGTATTGAATCGCATCCCCCTATCTCCTTGCAACGCATGTATGCAAACTTCCCCGGATTCATAATAAATCAATAAAGCCGGTGGGTCCATTGTCCTGCCCTGCCAGGTACTGTTGCTTGATACCCAGAACTTTATCTCTGTTATAAAACTAAACAAACAACACATACACACATAGGTATACCGAACCTTTTCTAATGTGTTACTAATAATCGATAATATAATTTTAAATACGTATAACTTTATGTAATAGTATATATATATATTTTAAAAATTGAATCAAATATACAAAGGGGATGATAATATTCACCTACCTCAACTGTTTTTGACGTACCATTATCCACCCTCGCGTCGCGTTCTATATGTTCTACATATACACACGGTATATTGTAGAATCTGCAATACACCCTTAAATTGTTTCATTTTTAATTATATATTCGTACTTGATTGAATTTTTTTTCTTCCTTACGTGCAATCGCTTTTTTTAAATCTTAAGCGACTTACTGTGTCACAAAAACAGTAAGCTGAGAGTGGAATACGACGTTCCATTTGCTATATGCTGATTGTATGATAGTGTTTTATACTCAGCTACAAGTAAGTTCATATGGTATTTGAACCCAAGTCTTTCAACTCAATAAACATGATTTATATGATTGCGCTTTCGTTATTCAGTCTACAAATAATAATTAATATATTTAATAATTATTATCTGGCATTATAAATAAAATATTTTTTCCCTACCTGACTTAATTTAAACAAATATAATATCTATATATTATATAGTACTATAAAAATATATTTAATTTATGTTCGAAAGCTTGCATAATCGCTACGACAATTATTAAAGCTTGACAAATGGGTGCTGCACGAATTGATTGAAAATAAAAACGACGTTTATATTGCATTTTTTTGCAAAAAAAATACGTTTTTACTACTTATAACAGTTAAAAATTAAAAAAGCGTGATAAATGGGTGCCGCACAAATTGTAGCAAATCAAAAAATCGCTATTTTTTGTCGCAAAAATCAATCTTTATTGGACTGTATTAAAAACTTTTTTGTTACAACATAAATTATCCATACACCAAAATAAATTATGGGAAGTCAGTTGCGCAGTCTTGGAGAATCGGGTTAATCAGAAACGGGCCTTTAAAGTTCGTCTCTTTCGAATCTGCTTAGCTCCGTTTGATGCGCGTTCAGCTGAAAAATGAAGTCTGAAACTCTGACGCCAGTTATAAACTACGGCAGTGTTTTGACTTATGTACACTCAGAGTTCAAATAACGGAACCAGACTCTTTATTTTTGTCTAATACATATTTTATTAGACACTTCGTATTTTTTTTTTTGTTAAAGTAAGGTCCAACGGTTTGGTCATCTGTACGGATACGAATAAATGCTTTATGTATGTTCCTTTGCCAACAACACTTGTTATTATTAGTAAATTTTAGGGATACAAATCATTAGGATTTTATGTCTTATTTAAGAAACAATTACTGATCTCGTAAATTTATGAAATAATTATTGTTTAAAAATTGATAAAATGCACAAAAAAAATAAAATAGGTTTGACTAAGAAATATTGCGTCATCCATCATTCTTTTGAATTCAAAATGCATCTCAAGATGTAGTACACCGCCATATTAAATAAACTTTTATTAGTCATATGAATAGTTTTAAACGTATATACGTTTTTTTAAAGTCTCGGATTATTTTTATATAATATTTGGTTTTAGCACATTTATATATGTTTCAGTGAATATTTTTACAATTCAAAGTATAATCTACACTCGTTAAAAATATATGCAACCAAATACCTACACCTGGAGCAACTACTCCATTTTCCGTGTAAATATAGAATACCATATGTATGTATTTATATGCGGAATAAAGCGTAGTAGTTGTCCATTAATATTTTATTCGTTGATTTCGACACGAGGTAGAAATACAAAAACAATATTTTTGCGCTGTTATATATATATGATCGACTAATGAAAAGGGTTTCGTTTCACCCCGAAATACTAGAGCTATTTGGGAGTACGTTTTAATTAAAAAATGCTTTCAAAATATTTTACACGTGCCTGAATGACAAACAGAGCAGGCTTTGCAAAATTATTTTAAGGCAGCCCTCTTGATAAAGCAGGATATTGGTTAAAAGGCTTCGTTGCCAGTATACGCGTTTTCCATCAAAGGCTGATACAATTATTAAGTAATATAATCATTCATAAATCGCGTTGACGTTAACACATATGTATGCTCAACCAAACAGACAATATAACGTTTTCGGGTTGTATAGCTTCCTGCTCTTTATTAACCACTGCATTTTTCATTATTTTTTTGTCCTTTGCTTGTAAAACAATACGCGTGTCGCTTTGATATCATGTACTCATAGCACATGTTTCCAAACCTTCCAGATTTTTTGATTTTCTCCAGACACTCAAAAATTAGTATGTCATAACTTTTTTTACGCCTCAAAAACGATCGTATAGTAAATTGCGACGAGAGATGTTGAGAAAAATACATTAACAAATGTGCGCAGTACCCATATCACATGTATCCGAACCTTACAGATTTTTTTACCGCATCTAGAGACACGCGAACATGTTGTTTTTGATCATATTAAAAAAAATTTACGCAACAAAAACGATCTATTTATAGATCGTAAATTAACTTGCGACGAATAAGAGTAATTTGAAAATGAGTGCCGCACGATTTCGTTGTTTTTTAGTTTATTCTGCGCTTTTTTACGCAACAGAAACGATCGATTTTTTATCGTATTGTAATAATTTATAAAAATAACGACAAATAGGTGCTACTTTTTTATCATCCATTAATTTATTTATTTATTAAAATTATAACCATCGTGACCTGACAGGCAAACCCAATGCGTCACGATAGTCAAAAGTACTAATACATCATAATACATACAAATATAAACAAGACAAAACAACAGACACAAATCACCTCAACAGGTGTGCATTGTCCCATACGAACTGAACCAAAACTCCATATGTGCAAGAGATAATGTCAATATTACTATGGACAGAATTGAGCAGATAAATAGCCTTGGCCAGAGAAGAGTTGGCAAGTGCTCCAGTTCTAGACTTAACAGGCAAGAATAGTGGACGCGACCGAGAACTATAACCACCTTCAGGAGCCCACATTTGAAGCTGCTCGAGCACTGAAGGATTGTCTACGATGCCCTTGAGCAATTTCCAGAAGTGTTTAATTACATAAACACTTCTACGAGTATCCCAGGGCTCCTAAAATAAAAGCACTGGGAAACAAGAACGGATAATACCCGTATTCCTTCAAGTATAAATATCGAAGAAATTTACGTTGTACTTTTTCCAGCTTCAATTCATTACATTGATTCATTACGCCTGGGATACAAATGATGGAGCTAGTTTCTAGTATGCTGCGGACTAGAGTATCATAAAGAGTGCGCAATACTAAAGTATTCCTGAAGTAACGCGCATTTCTCAAGATAAAACCGAGCATTTTTAAGGATTTGCTATGAGTCTCTGCAATGTGCTGGCTAAATTTCCAACGTTCTTCGAAAGTTACTCCTAAATCCTTAGTTGAAGAAAACCTTTCCAGAAAATATCCGCCTAGATGATATGAATATTTTGCCGGCGTTAATGACCTTTAAAATGAAATTGCGTGACATTTCTTTACACTGAAAGGCAATTGGTTATAGCAAGCCCATTTCCATATAGAGTTGAGATCCTCCTGTAGGTCGAGGGAATCAGAAATCGAATGCATTTTCTTGTAAATTTTCAAGTCATCTGCATATAATAAAAAATCTGAATGCTCTATTGCTGTTTCTATGACATTAATGAACAATAAAAACAACAATGGACCCAAATTGGATCCTTGAGGTACTCCACTAGGGGTCTTATATCGTTCTGAAAAGGAGTTATTATACTTGACGAATTGATATCTATTGGTCAAGTAATTTGAGAATAGATTTATGAGATCTTCAGAAAACCCGAAATTAGATAACTTTTTTACAAGTAAAGCATGGTTAACTTTATCAAATGCTTTTTCAAAATCTGTGTATACGACGTCCACTTGTACACCAGATTCGAATGATTTTGAAACATAGTTAGACAAAACTATTAGATTAGTGACAGTGGATCGAGATTTACGGAAACCATGTTGTTGTTCGAGAAGCATACACCTGCAATGATTAAAAATGTATGTATGCAAAACAATTTCAAATAATTTTGCAGGTGATGAGATCAAAGCTATTGGCCTGTAATTGTCAATCTGAGATTTGGGACCCTTTTTATGAATCGGAGTGACTTTTGAAATAATTTTATGCGTGCGGTACCCGTATCACATTTTTACGAACCAGATTTTTAAAATATAAAAATATGATATTTATTTTCAGAAATTAATTGCAATAATCACAATTTGATATGCTTAAAAAACTATGCACATTAAAAAAGTCCACAGCGGCACAAAATTATGTGTAATTTCTGATTTTTTATTTTAATAAAATTTAAAGAAATAAAATATTAAATATCTGCTATTAATAAAGTACACAGCTACATAATAATTTCTGAAAATGAGTGATATTTGTAGAAAAATTGCTAAATACATGTATTTTTGTAGTGACCAGATGTTTAATATTTAATATATTCCACTAAAAATATGAACGAATAGTTAAAAAAGATTGGTCTAATCATAACTGACGTTCAAAGTTAGTTAGATAATTTTTTTTGGTTATGCCTAGTATTATGTTGTTACATTTTCAGAAGGCAATGTTTCCATAAAGGAATTCTTTTCAAAATGAAATATTTCACAAAGTGGTATTCTGTTCGCAATGATAATTTTAACTCAATGTTTCTAAGAAGGCGTTAAAATGCTAGGGTTTGTTATGCGAAATGAAAAGCACTTCAATAACACAATGGTGCTTCGTATATTAGAATATGGATCGATGGTATGGAATTCCAGTATGATGAAATATTAGAACAGATACAAAGAAAATTTTTAAAATGTTTTTCTTCTCAAGAAATTTTATGTAGTTATCATTTCTACGTTTCGCATTTTAACTATTTATTCAATTACATTAGTACAATTTGTATGTTCCAAGTACAAAGCATTTTTAAGTAGAGTTTTTGCTTCACTTTTGTACACATGAAAGAATCATAAATACTAATTTCTGATTATCTTTTAAGGCTCTTTATAAATACCTTATTCTATATCCATTTCCGTAGTAGAAGCTCCTTGTCTTGCCGTTAAGTCTTGATTCTCAGAAGACTTCGTCGCAACAGCTATTTGTTTTTTTATGTGTTTATCGTAGACTCTGCTGCTGAAACAAAATTAAAAAATATATGTTTTAAAGAAAAGTTTCAATTTCCCTTTGTCGGAAACGTCAGTTGAATAGATGGATAAACCAGCTTCAAACGTGTGCAATATCGATTCAAACTATGCCAAAAAACCGTTCGCCTTTCTGTATTCTTACTAATAATGTTATCTTTATATAGACACCAATAAATCAACATCGTCCTGTGCCATTCTTATCTCAAGTTGGGTGATAAAATCTCATTTGTAATTTAAATTAAATTTACACGAAGCGCATTGTCATTAGAGGTCAAAGCAGGATTTGCGTTCAAAAGGCCCTAGCACACAAAAGGATTTCGAATCTACACAGTTTGGGGCTAGGGTTGGGAGGTGTCGTCACTCGTGTGTCATTAGATTAAGTGTGCTCCGGCAATGTCCACATGCGACCATTTGCTAAACCGTCTGAATTCATTTAAGAGCATGCTTCTCTGCATTTCCATTAAACCCGACTTGATTTAATCTCGTTTTATACTGAAATGGTCATCCCCTGTCCATTTAACATAAAAAATATAAAAAAAAATATTCAGATCAAAGTCGTCGTTTTAGCATCGCTATTTCAGACTCCCCCCCATAAAGCATTCTGACGGCAAAGCCGGAATTAACCATCGATTGTTCAGGAAGTGCAGACAATTTAATCAAGCGAATGTAAATTCAAGCAGATTATCAAAGATTATGATTCTCGCGTTTTGATTATTATATACAAAGCGCAAAGTGCTATATAAATTGTATTGTATGTAAAGTTTTAGTAGATATATGTATATCATTATATCAAAAGCGTTGGTCGTATTGTCTGACATATTTTTTTTAGAAAACATAACAATGAATCTTATTGATTCGTTTTATGAACACATCAACGATTTATACATTTTTTAAATTAGTTCAGACTTCTCTTTATATTGAGCGATCAACGCTAACTATATAATTTGCATAAAATTAACATCCATAAAATTTATCACTTGACGAATATTAACAGGCTTAATTTCAACATCAATTTATTCACTATCATCAAATACAAAATATTTTACTCACGCATAAATAAAAATTGAACCAACACAAATTAAACCGAAGATGTCAGTCACAATAGAGTACATAAAATATGAACACTAGAGATAAAGTCAAAAACACATTGTTGGCAATAAAAATGTCACCGACTCAAGCGAAAAGCAATTGCAAACTGTTGAAAACGAAAGCAAAAATATGGCACGACTGGATTTAAATTTTGCCACAGGAAGAACCCACTTTATCACAATAAATGTGTCGTTACAGATTTGATTCGGATGATAAGTGTATTTATTTGATGAGACATCGTTAATGTAATGCAATTCAATATGCATAAAATATAAATTCAAGTACAAAGTGCTATAATGTTTTTTGGAATTTTTTTTTATTTCTGTCATGTCTAGATCTGAATAATTTAATAGTATATAATTATAATTGTAATAGATCATCACAGATTTTTTTTATCTAGAGAAGCTTAACATTCGATTGAACTTGGCGTGATTTTTTATATCGGGGTAGCGAGATTTTTAATTTTAATTTTTGTTTTGCAAAATACTGCTCTACGGAATGCAAACCTTTTATTAATAATTATTTTGGATCATAATATTCTATTCTAAGGTGAAACAGTAACGAGTTACACAACATCCGATTGAACCATTTAAATCGAGCTTATCTTATATGCGAAGCATAATATGAACAAAATATTTACAACGGGTGCCAGAGGTTAGCCTAGATTGACTGCATATTTTATGCATTTTTCCATCTTGCATACTAAGTATCTCGAGAGAGTCTTGGGCTTGTCGATTTTTTTCTCTCCGTAGCAAGTCAGAATCTTAATGAGTCTATAAAATCTTTAGAAAATTTTATACACAGATTTATTTTAAGCTTATTTGCGTCGCTACAGTTATTTAATAAGGCTCTGGATCTAATAATAAATATAAAATGAAACCACGGCAATTATAAAATTAAGCATATATTAATAATTGAAGCACTTCATCTACGTAATATGTATATAAACGAAATCAACAAAAATATAAATAACTATTGTATGATTGCTATGTTTTCAACCACATATATATTTTTAATAATATATTATTGAAAGTTCGGAATAGCTAGAAGGGAGGCCTAATAATTTTATATTTCCATACATATTGCTTTTACAAAACACAATGCCTTTTAATTAAATATAATAGAGAAATACTATAGTTTATGATTAAAAGCACTGCAGCACCTGAGAAAGACAGGAAATTTAATTTATATCGTTGCGGCCGACAAACTGATAGATTTACATCTAACGCTTCTTCTTAGATGAAATCAAATAAAAGACACAATAAAGCAAGGTTTACGATTGAAGTGTTTTTACTTGAAACTACAAATCATGTAGAATTTCTCAGATAGCCTAATAAATATTTATGTTGATATTATTCGATTACTGTAATATACTTTTACGATTAAATTAAAATTTAACCATCTCATTCAAAGTCACAATCTGCAAAACATTTTTGGAATGCACCATTTGGTATATGCTTCACCTTTGATTTTTCTTTTATCTCATCTATGATAATAAAATTACAATGTATTTATCTGCGTGAAAAATAAAAACATGCGGCATCATGACGGGTGTAGTTTTTGGCCATAAATTCACGAATAGTATTAATTCTGGTTATTTTCTGGAAAATAATGCTAAACCATTTTCACAATAATTAGTTATGGACCATAAAATTATAATTGATTTTTTTATATATGTTAAACATTTTGCTTTTATGGTCGCAAAACAGTGTCCTCTTTATCTATGGCATCATGGCAGTCGTATTTTTGGCCAAAAATTCACTTATTAATATAAACTTATGCAAAATCATATATTTGTTTGCCTATAATTTCTAACGCTTTTTTCAAGTAAACGATGTAATACTGCATCTTAATACGCATTATAAACTACACAACATTTACATAATTATTTGCTATGGACTGTATCATAATAATAATAATAATAAAACATTACATAGCACCTTATCATTTGATTCAACTTGACGTGATTTTTTATTGGCTCTTCAGCACTTCTCTATTGAGAATATTTACTCTTTGTTTCGATTTCATGTAACATATTAAAGAAATTATAAACAGTTTTGGAGCGATATTTGTACAAAAACTTGTGTGTGAACATACAACTGTAAAATTAAAAATCTTCACGATAAGTTAGGGATTGTTGAAGGTGCGTAGAAAGGTCGATGTAAGTAATAAAAAAGATATATCAAATGTATTTCTTACTAATAAAAATTATTTTAATTAATATTAATGATATATTTAGGGATAAATAAATATGTTACAATAAACAGTTTCAGGTCAGAATTTATATTAAATGGTCAGATAAAATATAATATAGAATCAGTATTTATTTAGTTGTTCATTGGTCCTTTGCATACAATTAAAAATATTCGTTGCAGATTCATTGAGAGTTATTCATGGGGTATTCACTGTTCTGATCAACGCTCGCTCGTACCTTACTATATATGTTATTAGATATTTCTGAAATTAATAATTTATTGTCCATTCAATGTTATAATTTTTTTTAATTCACATGCACGTGTTGTATTTTAATTTTGATCGTACTATATTTTTATTTTGACCCTACATAATACAATTATTATCAATTCTGATCGGATTTTTTTTATTTTGACTCAAAATAATTTAATTTGTTTCCCGATAAATACACAGTTTAAAAAGTTTTTTTTTATTTAAAACGCATACGTTTTTACACAATGTGCTTTGATACGTTATCGTGGTGCAAATCTGATTTGTTTCGTATAATATTCGATTTAAAGGTATGTTCTATTATATTTAAATTTAACCATAAGGAGAATCGTGGAATTTGATCAAATTTTATGTGCTTTTTTGCTTTGGCTTTTCAGTGCGCTTCTATTGAAACGATTGAAACTTTATTACGATGTCATAAACATACACCTGTTATGATGCATTGAAGCAGTTCTAAATCGTCAGAGACTTCATTAAATAATTTCTCAGTAGTTTATTTACGATACTGTTGAATAACAGTTTTGGAACAAATTTGGCTGCTACTCGTTTTGGCTGTCAAACACAAATTACGCGGCTATTATTGCTGAGGTTTTTTCTGCATTGATAACGCAAATATCAAAGTATCGAATGACTATATACTGACAGCTAATTTTGGTCCAAATAAGCTCCGCCTACTGATCCGCCATACGCCACACCCTCGATCGATCGGGAGTTTGTTTCCAATAAACAAATAAAATTATTAATATCACATATGGATGGTGTGGAAAAAGGAATAACAATCAGTTGTGATTGTTACTGTTCCCTTTTGGATTAAATTACGAACAGCCATTGATGAAAAACGTCATAAAACACGAGGCAAAAAATCATGTTCCATTACCATAACGCGTCGGTTCATTCGTTGATACAAACAACCACCAAATTCCATTATCTTGGCTTCTAATTGGATGCCAGATCATATGTGTACTATATTCGTCCACCTCCGATTTCCATTTTTAGCCACAGCGAACAATAGATAAGATGATGTAATGCAAACTAGGAGCTAATAGCTAAAGTAGATGTACAAATAGCAGCACAATAGATTAGTGTATTAATACTTTATATAAAATCGAGCTAGGTCGTGCATAGTAACATCTATTACTGTAATAATAGTCTATGAATAATAAAATAATCTTATTTACAGTGCTACGTATATAGTGTTTCACTACTTACATAGTGGTTGTTGATTGTGTTTACACGGTAGTAACATGTTATGACACAATTTGCAATAAATAAATAAAAAATACTACTCTATGCATTTTTATATAATCCTTAATATATTTTCTTTAAGCTAATATGTAACATATTTATTACACAAAATTGAATGCGAATTCTTAGTTAGTTATTTTCAAAATGAGCGTGACAAATAGCGTCGTTATTACTTGGCTGTCAAACACAAACTACGCGCTTAATGTGGCTAAAAATGTACATGCAAATCACATATATTTGTGTTACTACCGTGAAAATCTTGGATCCATATTTTATCAAAGCAAAAGTGTAACTTTAATATAAATTAACGTACGAGTTTTTCCGACACCATTTTTCAATAGCTTTTTTGTCAGCCCTCAGGCGTTTTCCTTTCGCACGTGTGTGGTGCATGTAGTTTCAAGGGCATCTCGTCCATTTTTTATTCTCGACACGTGCGCCCTTATATTGCACGTGCCTTTCTCGTTCGTGTTCATTCGCTGCATTTCAGGATATTCATTCCGGCTCCGAAGTAACCCTTTGATAAATACGAGCCGTGGACTTAATTTCGAGAAGACCTTAATTGAAAATTATTGCGGGATGCGATGACCAAGCTCTTACAACTTTATTTTAATTTAAAGTCCTTCGATTTAATTAGCTCAGATATGCCAACACCGGCTTACGTCGAAGAAAATATCTTATACCGAGTAATTGGCTTTCAAGGGAAATTATGAAAAAAAATAATTTGCTGTGTTTGCGCTCGGAAAAACCTTCGATTTGACTCGAGCTCTACGAAAAGTTTGACCTTTCTGCATTTGACTTCTACTAATTGCGTTGGGAGCTAAAGTGCATGAAAAGATTAAAAACGCAAAATAAAAACTCGACTGGAAATGCTATTAACTTTGCGACTATTCACATTTATGTTTTACATCAGTAGTAATTTTAACTGTTTTGATCATATATAAATTTCTAAAATATATTTATCTCTGTAAAGTTCGTGGAAAAGCTGGATGATCAGTAAAGTGACACTACCCTTTACTCTGATTATATATCAACACTAGTAGATTTAATCTGAAGCATCTCTAACATTAAGTACTTCACTTCATAAGATCTTCAGATAATAGAGCCATATTTATAGAGCATCTTCGATACCTTATCACAAACTGTAAATCCTCACACCTGCTTAAGTATCTCTATCTAAAACACTTTCTCCTAAGCAATTAAGAAATTTCGATTTTAGGAACCTCAAATTGACTCAAAATTAAACAAAAACACTTTAAGTAGCGTCATAATAATCACTGAGCTCTCAATTGACGCATGTGTGTCATTGATAAATATTAGGAAAAGCAAAGGAAATTTGATCCTTGCTTTATAATTTTCGGATAATAAGTTCATGACAAACTTTGTCGAATGCTTTTTTAGAATCGGGGTCCGGAAAATTTATCGCCCGCAATTTACCACTAGCAATTAATCGCTAGCAGTCTCGTCAATTGCCTGCATAAACGATTTATACGTAAGGCAATACATATTATTTACATATACTTATCGGTCATATTAAATTAAAAATAAGGTGCTATTTTTACCAATCCGGAATTATAAATCAATTATATAATACATTTTAACTGGCTTAGTTAATTAAAGTATATTCGTACTATTGAAAATATAACTTCACTGTAACAATAAAGTGTCAAACGTCAATTTGCTGATCAAACACAAACCTAACGAAAGCTCTAAAACTAATTATAGTTTTTGAACTTCAATTAGATTAATTTGTTTGGATTTGGGTTTGAACATTAAATGGACGTTTCGCATATGTCAAATGAAGTTTCATAGACATAGAACAGCATATAATTTAAACATTTTAAAATAAAAGAATAGAATTTAGACATGCCACACCATCAATCAATCAACAAATAAGCGTGTTTGTATAAATACAGCTCATTGATTATAGACGGTAAAATATGCTAGCGATTAATTGCTGGCAGTTTACCGCTAATTGCGCAAAGAGTGTTAAGCTTGCTGATTATGACGTCTTACTCAATCGATTTTTGTAATATTATATAAAATCAATTTATTTTCTAGATTACTACCTCAAAATTGTCTATGTTTTTTGTATAAGCAAAGCAAATAATTTGATCGATAATTATATCAGTATATATAAAACATTTTATTTTTATAAATAATACAAGCGACATTTTTTTAATTTTTGAGAAATTGCGGTCATTTAAAAGTTAATAACATGCTTTGAAATCGATATTTAAGTAACAAATGTGTTTATTTTTAAATCAGCGATAGCCAAACCGTGTTCCGCGGGCCACAAGTGGCCAACTTGAAGGTTTTGATTGGCCCTTTTGAAGTTTTGAAATTTTTATATGTTTTATATGTAATAAAAAGTATTGTTAAAATGATTTAAAAAAATAATATATCTGTTAATCATATTTTTATTAAGTTGTAAAATATTATGTGTGGCCCTTCAAAGACATGCAATATTTTATTTGGCCCACCAAGTGATTTCAGTTGGCCACTTCTGATTTAAGCAATGATTTTTTAGATTAGGGCCTAATAAATTAATTAATTTTTAGATTTGATACATTCCTTTTATATAAAACGGTCAGTATCGATTTATGAATTAATTATAAAAGTGTTTTTGTCAAAAGCTATCAGTAAAACGATTTCATCATATTCATGATTATTTTCTTTTTAACTACTAAATAATCTAAAACTAGTATATTAATATAAAAATAATAATATACATAAACATAACTTAATAAATACAGCCCGCGGATTTATTATAAAATAATTTTAATTTATTCAACTTCTTATTTAATCAATATGTTATAAACTATTTTATGCATTTTTAGTTTAATTCTAATTTGTTCTCTATATTATTTTTACTAACACTATTATGTTTTAGCATTGTTGTAATTTCATTATAGATTACAACACTTTTCTGCATTATTCGAAATTAATTTTTATATCACTAGTTTAGATAAGGTTATTATTAAATATAAATTTAAACCTCCTTCAGATGTCATTCCAGAAAACTGTCTTATATTAAAAAAGGCCTTTTTATGATTTATTATTTGTGTCTTAATAAAGCGTAAATAATAATCTGGTTTTGATCTTCTTGAATTTAACTATCCGTGATGTAATCGTAAATAAATTTTCTTTGTTAATATTTCACCGTTAACTTTTAGAAAAATCTTCCAATTGTTTGTTTTAAGGAAATGATAATTAATTACGCCCTAATAAAAACTAGTAAACAACTCTTTGATGACAACTCGAATAATACAAAAACAGGATTTTTTCAAATAAACAACACGAATAATAATAATTTATTATTAAGTACATACCCATATTGAAATCCTGAATGATAGTTGTCACAAAAACACTTCACAATTTTCCCGAGCAGAGGAAAATATATCGTGACGACACAACTCTTCCCCGACGATACGCATTTAGTAATGTTGCTTTAGCGACCGATCCCTCGTTCATATTCTTGGGGATCTATATTACCTTTACGTGCATAGGTGTATGTTTATCGCAATACTACGAAGTCGTCGAGTTTAATCGTTTAACACACGTAGAGTAGAAATTAGGAATGGGTGATTTTGCGCAATAGCTTAATGTGAAAGAAACAATTTCAACGGTTTAATTTAATAAAATAAAAATATTTATTTAAAATCTATATATTAAAAAAATAACTTAGTAATGATTGAGACATAAAAATATTATTCCTAGAAAATTAACGCGAAAAAAAGTATTAGTTTGTCCTTTAACTTTAATCAAATACGTCTAGTGGTGTGTTAACTTCCAATATTTCAAACAAAATTCAAGATTAATGTATCTAACTTGCTTTAACTATTTAATCATCAGGGAATAAGCAGAACATTTTTGAGCATTTTATAGCATCTAGAACTAGTTTAGGAAATACAATACAATAAGAAGAAAAAAAATTGACCTCAAAGGTGGCGGGCGGCTCAGCGGGCTTCGCATGTGGGATCACTCGTTGAACAGACTATCAGTATGTGGTACATAGCAGGAAGAGGCAATATTCTGTTACCTCTTCCATCAATAGTGCTTCTCCTTCTTTTTTTCTTCTCTCTCTGACACGTTCGCGAATATTATACGTTTCCTCGCACCTCAGTGGATAACTGGATGTGATTTCGGATATGGGAATATCTATAGATCACACTTGTCATTTATCTGAGAATGCATTGTCTTGATAGGCTTGAATTGTCGGAAGGACTGCGCGATCAATTTACAAAAAATATATGTTTTACATACATTTATAATATAATATATAGATTGATACGCGCAGCGAGCTCTGTCGCTATATACCATACTAATCTCTTTGCACACTCTACGTTCGCGTAACGAGCATGCGCCGGCCCTATGCCCGCTCCTAGTGCATTCGAGGGAGATGAAATGTACTTCGGTTGCGAAACTGGGACAAACGATTTTACGAGATAAAAACTGATTCATCGTAATTAAAAAAAAAATTTCAAGTTGTACAATACCTTTTTAAATATTAAATAATATAATCAAGTTTGACTTTTTCATATTTTATCAAAATCAAAAAATAGCAATATATATATATATATATTCAACACGTTATATAGCTTTTTTCTTTTTCGCATCTCGTTTGCCAACGTTTCGATCACGATGTTTGGGTCATCATCTAGGGCTCAATTCGATCTTATGATACATATTTATATTTAATGTCTAAAAAAATATTATTAAAATGCATAATGCTTGAAAATATTGTTTGAATTATTTTTTAAAACATTAAATTGATATATAAAGTTAAATGTAAATAAAAATAGCATAATTACAAATGAGGTGGAATGCGTGAGTGATCATCGAATTGTTGTTTGATTTTGATTTATTGAATAATTTACTTTTATATGGACTGGAATCGAGTGGGTGAGTACGTTGATGTTAAATCTTCCCTGTCTACTGTGCTTTCGATCAGCGCCATATTCTAGATGATTTTCTCCTGAGATCATTTCATTGCTAAAAAGAAAGCACGCGTTCCATAAGTTATGGAATAGATCGGGACATCCGTCTGCTCTCGAGGAATTTCATTCATTAAGAGTGTGATAATTTCCTGTCATCGCAATTATCACAAAATTTGCCAAAAACAAATAATTAATGATCCCAAAGCATTCTGGAAATTCATTAACACTCAGTTGACGCCGAAAGTGATGAACTTCGAGGAATATTTATCGCCTTCTGCTCAGTATCTTCTTCTTGTTATTGGTCTTTAGTACTGACCATCAAATAAACTGAGTGCTCAGCGCTTGATAATTTGAAGGGCGTTCTTCTGGGCCTGATTTGATTCCTGATTTAATTTTGAAGGGTCGCGAAGTCAGTCTCGCTGCTCCTTTAAAACGTATTTTTGATCTAATTATTAAAACATCGTCATTTTCTGATCTATGGAAATGCACAAAAGTCAATCATATTCATAAAAAAAAGTGACAAAGTGTGTATAAAGAACTACAGACTAGTACAGTGTTGTCAGCTCCTGCTAAATTATTTGAAATAATTATTCATAAATATCACTTTCGGCAAGTTTTGTTGGACCAACAGCATGGGTTTCGTTCCTCCCGTTCCACTGTTACTAATCTTCTGTCTTTCGCCAAAAACGGATACAGATTTTGAGAAGGCCTTCGATAAGGTTTATCGTGTGTTATTATTAAAAAAATTGTCAAACCTCGGTTACTCGGATGATTTAACTCGGTTATTCTTGAGTTATGTGAACGAACATATGGCGGCCGATTGTCAAAAAAATCATTCACCCCTTCTTCAATGGAGATTCTTCGTTGGTCTAACTTAGGCCCTCTGCTCTTTATGTTATTTATTAATGATAAAAATACGGCAGTTACAAATTCAAGTTTTCGACAATCGTGACCTGTTAGGTTACGATGATTTTAATTTAATTTAATTTAAATAAATAAAAATCTAATGTTTTAAAAATGAGTCTGTTAGACTAAGCCATGAATCGATTATAATGTAGAGAGCTATGAAAATTTCAAAAAACTATTTTACAGAAAAGAATTATCACTGTAGCGTATAATTCAATACATTTTTAATAATGTCTGTGTTTGTGTTATACACCCATACCTCGCTTTACGGCCTAGATACGTTCCACGAAACTTGGCCGCTAAGCGAAAAGCCGTATAACGAATCAATTATTCTAATACAAATTCATACAAATTCAATATGATCGGTTCCATATTTGTTAAAAATGTAACATGGTTTTTCATTTAAAATTAATTTTATCTTTTTATTTCATTTAAATCAAAAGTACATACATTTGTACATAAAATAATAACAGACTCCAAAAACCAACAATAATCCATAAACAAAAATTAAACAACTTCATGTTACATAAAATATGTGTATGAATACATACATATTTTTTTTTAAATGGCTTTAATCTGAAGACGATGAAGAAATGGTAACCTGCAGATCACTGTCGTCCTCATTTTTCGCTAGTAAGGATGGGCCTGGCTTAAAAAAATTGTCCAAAGTTGTTTGTCTTGCCTTTTTGTCTCTTTCGTTCTTCAGTGATTAATAACAGCTAATGGCTGTGTTAATTCCTCGAGAAACTTTAGCGCTACGTTCGACGTCAGGATCGTTTTCAAGGAAGATGTTTATTCCTTGTTCGAAATAGGAAAAAGCTTTTGACAATTTTTTTGATGTTAACTGTTTGGATACAACAGGCTCTGTCTCTTCGTCAAATTCCGGTTCCGCTTGCAACTGAATGAGTTCCTTATATGAAAGGGGTTCCCTATCAGCTTCAAGTAGATCAAGCACATCACGTTCGTTCAAACCTTCAAAGCCGAGATCATGTGCTAGATCCAAAATGTTTTGCCTAATTTCAGGAAGGCAATTAACTTCTGCATCTGTACTTTTTACAAATTCTGGCCATATTTTTTTCTAAACATGGTTCATTGGTGTTAATTTTAATTCCTTCCATGATTCACTGATGCTGTCAACAGCATCCTTGATGTTATAGTTTTTCCAAAATGTTTTAATTGAAGATTTACCATCGGTTTCCCTTATAAGTTGTCGGAAAGTTCGGCGTAGGTAATATGCCTTAAAAGTGGCTATTGCACCCTGATCCATTGATTGGATCAGAGCTGTTGTATTTTTCGGAAGGTACTCAATCATGACATCTTCAGATAGTTCGGATAAATTAGTAGGATGCCCTGGTGCATTATCCAAAATTAGCCAAGCCATGTTGCTTAAGTTATTGTCTCGCAAATATTTTTTCACTTCTGTGCAAAAGTGATTTTTGAACCAATCCTCTAAAGTAGCTTTAGTCATCCAAGCTTTCTTGTTGGATCTCCATATGACGGGTAATTGCTTTTTATTTAGTCCTTTAAGAGGCCTTGGATTTTTGGACAAATATAAAAGTGGTTTTAGCTTAAAATCACCCGCGGCATTTGCACCAAGTAGCAAAGTTAATCGTTCTTTAGACACCTTATAACCAGGCGCAGATTTTTCGGTTTTTGAAATGTACGTGCAATCAGGCATTCGCTTTCAATAAAGCCCTGTTTCGTCTACGTTAAACACTTGTTCAGGTTTATGACCCCTCTTTCAAAAATTCCCTTTAAAATTTTGGGATATTCCTTAGATGCGGCCTCATCGGCGCTAGCTGCTTCGCCTATCATTTTAAAATTATGCAAATTAAATCTCTTTTTAAATTTTTTAAAAAATCGACATCGAAAAAAAGTTTTTTTGCCGTTATAGCGAAACATTTTAGGCCGTATATCGAAAACGTGCCTTAATTGAAGAGGGCCGTTATAGCGAAAGGCCGTATAAAGAGCGGCCGTATAGCGAGGTATGGGTGTATATGATTTTAGTGAAAATGGGTTGCATCTTTTGACGGCGATTATTAATTCATGTAATAAGTGCAGTTATATTTAAGCCAGATTTATTTTTACTTTTTTCGTCGCTTTCGGAATATACGACGAGTGAGGCTTTCAGTTAATCTGTTTGTAGCTTTTACTTTAAAAATATAAACTCAGTCTCTTCGATAAAGTAATGTATTGGTCGTCCATGCGAAATATATTATGTTGTATATAGGTATAGTTGACTCGCATGCTGTATACTGACTTATTCGTTTGAAGAACCGAACACCTTTTTCGTGGCTATAAAAAATACATATACAACGCATTCGGACTCGGTTTAAGTAGAGGCCGCGGCAAAAGGTGGTGGTTGAATCAAATGAGTGTCATATTTTTATAATTTATTGGGCAAAATAACACGAATACAGAATTTCTCTACATTGTCTTAATTGAGTTCGAGGCGCATGAGTTTCGCAAGAATAAGGTGACCATGTATTCGAAGCTTTAGTTTTGAACGCAATTTTTATTTTCAATGGTGCTTAGATTTCGTTATTTCTGATCATTGCTATATTTATAACAATATGTTACACCAGTGATATAAAAGGGCTCCATACATTTAAAACACACTATGCAATATAATTTTGATAATGTTAATTTTATTTATATATACAATTTTAGTTTTTATTAATATGTTTCATTATATATAAGATTATTCTTTTTTTTCAATTTTTTACTCCGTAAAAATCAAGGCGACTCTTACACGACGATGCGCGATTGATGCTCCAAAATAATATATCGCCTTTTACAATTAAATTTTATTGCAATTATATGTTGTATGTAATATGTTGAATGATCACAAACACCACTGATACGATTCGTAAGCAAAAGCTATCAATATTTATGTTGAAATCGTTATCAAAAATAAATTTAATTGAAATTTTCTTATGAAACCTTGATATAAGATTATCAGAAATCGTTAATTTATCAGTGTCTTATTTCTCAATTATTAATAATGGCATTAAAATAAACAGGGATCGAATTCCTGTGTGGTATTTTTTATCGCTTCATTGCAAGGTTCTCTCAAAACGCTTATTGTGAACAATGTGTAATTGTGTATCTTTGACGAACGGCGTTCTCTTGAGCCTTCACAATTCTCAATATTGGAAGTAAGTATATTTTGCTGACCATATTTTCAAAACCATAATCTGGGACCCAAAATTATATGTAAGATTGAAATTATTATTTGTATTTTTGTTCGACTAGAAAACTGTAATGATTTCCAAAAGTACAGCTGAATTATTATTAATGTTAAGTAAAAGCATTTAATATTTTATTTATTTATTTTATTAGAAACGTCTATCGATATTTTATAGAAGACGTGCACAGGACCGCCGAGAGCGATGATTCCAGGCTTCATGACAAAAATGTCAGTTTATCTATTAACACCATAACATATGATTTCTTGAGTATATATTAATAGGTACGATATGCTACAAATAAATATAAAAAATAGCCAGCGTTGCCACATATTTTCTGAAATCATATTTTATGCGAAATTAGGCATTAAAAATATTTACTTGATAATTAGTCGTGTGTTCTTTGCTGCTCAGTGTTATTATTTTATTTATTTATTTATTAATTTACTTAGCTTAATAGCTAATCTTTACATCAAACAAAATTAAGTATATAAACATATATAAAAAATATATAAAAAATACACAACAGAAAATAAAAAATATACACTAATAAGACTTAATATTATAATTTATTTCTATATGTACGAAGGTGTTTTTTAATTCCATTTAGGAAACCCGTTATATTTTTGCTTTTGCTCATTATTCTTGGAACACTATTATACAAATCAAAACCTCCGTACATAACTCCCCTAGCCGTACTCATTTTCTTATACTTATCTATCTTTAAATTTTCTCTATTTCTAGTATTATATTTATGTACATCTTTATTTCTTATTAAATACTTATTAAAATATTCTGGTAACATATTATTTTCTAACTTATATATAAATACTAAAACATTCATACTCAATATTTCTTGAACATTCAACCATTCTAATCTATCAATCATACTTTTACAATTAGTTAATCTATTTTTATTTAAGATTACTCTCATTGCAACATTTGTTTGTCTAATTTATTTAACATATTTAATAGTGTTGCATAATAATTAAAATGGGGCAATATTATACTATTGTAAATTCTTTTTTTTGTATTTATACTTAATATATTTCTTATTCTAGTTAATAAACCTATTTTTCTACTAATTTTTTTAATATGTAATTACAATGTTCTGTAAAATTTAATTTTGTATCAACAATTACTCCTAAATATTTTATACTATCCACTATTTCTATATTAGAGTTATTTATTACTATTTTGATATTATTATCTAACACATTTTTATAATTAATTAACATACATTTAGTTTTATTCTCATTTAGTTTAAGTACATTATTCTTTAACCATATTTCTAATATACTTAATTCATTATTTAAATTATTTACAATTTCTTTAATATCATCACTTATGCAATACATTAATCTGTCATCCGCAAATAGATGAATTTTACACTTTTTCACGTTATTAATAACAATGGTCCCAATTTAGACCCTTGTGGTACTCCATATGACATTAATTTCTCTTCAGAATATACATAATTGATTTTAACTTTTTGTTTTCTTTTATGTAAATAATTATTAAACCATCTTAAAACTATATCTCCAATTTCTTTAACATTATTTTTCTGTCTATTGTTTCGAAGGCTCTCTTGAAATCCAAGAAAACTGCTCCAATGATTTTGTTTGTATCCTTAGCCAACAGCCAATCATTTATCACTACTTGTAATGCAGTTTCAGTGGAATGCTTTTCTCTGAATCCCGATTGTTGTTCACATATTATGTTTTGAGAAGTAATAAATTCCTTTAATTGTTTGATTACTACTTCTTCTATTATTTTTTCTATACACGGTAGCATGTTGATTGGTCTCATTTCTTCAACTTTTTTACTATTTTTTATTTTAAGTAATAGGTACAATAGTAGCAATCTTAAAATTTTCAGGCATTTTTTCTAAGGATAGTGCTTTATTTATTAAATCATTTAATTTAGTTCCTATTATTTACCAAGTTTCTTTAATTATATTTATATCTAGTTCATCAGTACTAATTCCTTTTTTAAATTTAAATATTATGTTATTAATTTCATCTAATAATACTGATTTAAATTTACTAAATTTTACAATTATTGCTTTATTATTATATTGTACTAAATTACTAAGCCTAGGTATTGAAGTCACAATTTCTTCTATGCTCTCAATGTAATATGTATTCATTTTTTCTGCCATTATATAAGGATCTTGATATATATTTCCATTTTAATTATGTCGTTTTTCTGAGTTGGATTAATATATAGTTGCTAAATAATATATTTTCAGTCCATGTCAATAGCAATAAAATCGTGCCATCACTATTATCAATTGCTTATATTTAAAAAATTATAACAATATTGATAAGTGAGAATCAAATAAAGTACATCTAAACTAAATTTTGCTCAATAGGGGAGCGCTAAAAACAATTATCACTTCTCAGAAGGCAAAAATTCACGTCAAAAGCAATAAAATAGTGTCGGGGCCACTGCGACGGCATGATTTTATTGCTTTTGACGTGGATTTTTGACTTATAAATTTGTTATAAATACGTTATAAATTTGCATTCATACTTTTTTCAGATAAATCTGTAAAGTTCAATAGCCAGTTTTAGATAAAAAAATCAATTTTTAGATATTATTGTTACTATACATATATATATAAATAAAATTCAATAATAATTATAGATTTTGTATCTAGAATAGTATTCCAGATATTAAATTGCGCAGCTTCAATTTCTGTGAATTTTCCATTATAAAGTAAATATTTCCGAGATCATACAATAAACTGTATAAAAAAATATACTGACACTTTTTAAAACATAGATAAAAATAATTTGATGATATCGTATTTATGAATTTATTTAATTTTTCATCGATATTATTTAATAAAAAAACTGCTACTTTTACAGGAGAGCAATTAAAAAAACACATATTCAACAGTAGAACCTATTTTGCAGAATAACTTTTTTCTTGTATAAAACTTGACTTCTTAGCAGTATAACTATTATATTAATAAAAATTTTAAAATCCGGTTTTATTGGATAAATATGTAAATAATAATATTTTTACTTGAAATCGTATTTATTGTACTAAGACTAAAATGCACGAATTCTATATCTAAAATTTGAGTCGAGTCAAATACGGCAAACTTTTGCTATATTTGCAGAATTCATAAAACATTTTTATGAATAAATTCTTAAATAGAAACAGATTCTGATGATGTATATATCGAATAATCCATTAATCAAGGCAATGCCTTAAAAAATCCATGAAAAATTAATTAATTTAATTTTTACATACAGTGTCTACCTAATATTTTTTTCCAGTTCCTGGCCAAAGCCATCTTTTATTTAATTATTTTTTAGGGCAAAAAAAACTATTTTTAAGTCAACCGTTAAAATATAAAAAAAATAGTTTTCAAGCCATGGAAATTTTATATTCATACATTATGTAATGCTTTATTTATTTTAGTGTTGAGTATAGTTAATACAATAATATACGTTAGCCATTATATTTTAATAGTTTACTATCGCTGAAAACATCGCTGTGTCATGTACTGATGTTTTGGCTGCAACAATAAATAATTATGGACGTAATCGTGAATAGTGCACTCTACAGCGTACAGCTGAAAATCGATGAACATCAACGTATTGTCTACACCTTTTTACATCCACGGCCCGGCGAAAATGGGAATAATATTTCGCGGACCGGCGTCAACCCAAAATAACCAATGTTGGATAGAATATTATTTATTTAATCTAATGCTATAAAATCACAATTTTTTGTTAGTGCGACATCTGCCACTGCTTTTTTGCAAGCAAATTTGATATAATTTCTTGCGGACTACCAGGTTGAAGACCACTGATCTACACCACCTATGTTTATGTATAGTACACAATGCAACTATATATACTAGCAAATGGGCATTATGATACAAATACGCATACCACCCTTCCTCTTGTGTAAATTTCTGAGAAATTTCTTTTTAATCCTCTTTTATGAGACGCCAGACAATGAAACGATATTCGAGAACGCTGCGAACTAATTTATGAAACGAGAATCGCTGAAGCAAGCTGATGCATATTCTAAATAATGCATTGAACTTATACACCACTTACAATCAAGATCCTCCTTTTCGTCAAAGGACGTTATTCGAATCCATCTTGATATGTCCTCAACCGTATATTTTGAAAGTAATTTATAACATGTTATCATATGAAACTCTCATGCATCGCAAACTTTAATTTTAACAAGTAACAAAGTTCTGCATCAAAAATTCACTCAGATCACAAAGCGACTTCCGTTGCAGAATCAAATTTGAGAAAAACGAGATTACCTCACTGCCTGAATCTTATTGTCTCACTCTCGACGCGTGACCTTTCAGAATTACGTGACGTAGACACTCTCTCGAGTTCGACTATTGAATTATACGTAAAGTGCATTTCAAATTCTCGCCCTTAATTAGTATTAGTTACAAATGTATAGTCGAGAATAGAATAGTTTCAAAGGCAAAGCTATATTTCTACGATAGTAATAATTTCACTTGTGTTGGATGCAATTACGAAATTCAGAAGACAATTAACTAATCACTGCACTAATTTTCTCACGCGTTGCTATTCAGTTTATTCGAATACTAATAATTATTATTGTTTAACGCATAGTAATCAATTTACCAAAAATGATAATGTAGTACTTGAATACTTTTAATCATTCACAAAATATCATTCCAAAGCTTCCAAATATCTTGTAAATTGTTCATATATACGCGACAGGCGTGGAAGGAGCAAATTATGATGAATGCATATATATAAACGGCGCCTTAGTTCACAGTTGCTTATAAAAGTTTAATATGATTAGGTATCGTAAAAGGTATTAGAATAGCTTTTAATAAATGATTTCATTGATTGTATGTGTAGGTATAATTTAGAAATGAAATTGAAGAATGAGTCGTATATAGATATTTACAAGCATTGTATTTAATATAAAATTATGAATTATAATAATAACAGGTGTATCTAGTATTTGTATAATATGCTTCTAGGCATTCATGTAAGATCATTCCAAAGCTTCCAAATATCTTATAAATTGTTCATATGATGTAGCATGTTATTATGAATGATTTAATACAAACGGCTCATTAATTATACAGTTAAAATTCACATTTGCTTGTGAAAGTTTAATATAATTGAATATGATTAGATATTGTAAAAAGTATTAGGATAGCTTTTAATAACTGATTTTATTTATTATATAAGTAAGTATATTTTTAAAATGAAATTGAAGAATTGACAAGCCTTGTATTTAACATAAAATTATAAATTATAATAATAACAAGTATGTCTAGTATTTGTATACTTTTAATCATTCGTATAGGATCATTCCAAAGCTTCCAAATATCATGTAAATTGTTCATATTTACGCGACTTATATCGAAGGACCAAGTTATGATGAATGATTTACTATTAATTATGATCGTTAATAATTGTAGAACATTTCAGATCTTGAAAAATTGAACGTGTGCTATATGTATTTAGTTTATTGTACTGTTTAAAATCTTTGCATATTAATTTAAATTGAAATGTATAACATAAAAACATGATTAATGAATTTATTTAAATGCAGAGAATTAAAATTAATTCTACATTTTTTTATATAAAAATATCATAAGAGCATTCCAAGGCTTCCAAATACCTTGTATATTGCTAATATACATATATGCAACAGGTATATAAGGAGCTTTTTTTGACTGATATGAATCATAATTTTATTTTTATAATAATTGAATAAATGTCGAAGTGAATTATACCTGACATGAATCAATTGTATTGCTTTTGATAAAAAAATAGCAAGAATGCGAATAATGACAAATAAATACAGCAATCAATTAGGGTAAGGGCGGAACTCAAAACACACATATACATTATATTTATATTGAAACATACTACTGTACCTCAAATATCTGTGTTTTGTTTGAAAGAGTTTACTCTCCCGTTTTACGTGCCATACGTCCTTGCAAAGGGATTTCTATTGCATTACCAGTCCATGAAATTCAAGCTATTGAATATACATAGGTGTGGTTTTTGGTCCATCCTGTGAATTTTACCAGCCTGATAAACCGTACTATGTATACGCGCTCGAATAGCTGAGTAAATATTGCATACAGGTCATGCGCGGATGTTGAGGAATGTCAGCTCTCACAAAAATATATATCCTGTAAATTCACAGGGCGCATGCGTAGTCGAAGGGCTGTCAGTTTCCAGGAAATGTGGTCGTTATGCTGCAACGACTCATGCGCCCTGCGGAGCGACCTTTTAGGGTGTTGTTTTATTTTAAAATGTATTATAAAGTAAAATTCGCACTAATAACAAAATGCTTTATATAAAACAGTTACACAGTATCAGTACATCTTACGAAATTAATTTCGCAGTTTCTATGCTAAAGCCTTTGATAAAACAGTTTTATACTAACATGTAATTTTCACTGACGTTCTCTCGTAATTATATTAAAAATTTTCATTCCTCATATACTACTTTTACAATTTTAATATCTCTATATATTATATGTGCTGCAACAAAATTAAATTCTTTTTAAATTTTATTTAGAAAGACGTCTTTTATAACATTATTTTTCTACTTCATTAAGCAGACAATGGTGTGTTAAAATTGTACTATTTAAAACAATATTATGGCGTATGTACGATTGTATTAATAACACAAAAGAGTTATATAGCGTTAATGAAGAGATTTTTAGCCTTTTTGTAATATTTTCAGAACGGAAGTTACATTTTAGACTTTAAATGTTATTTACATTCCGGTCTCACTTAGTTAACATGTTAAAAATAATACAAAAAACATTGATTTTTATGCGTAAATTATTAAGACGACGACGACGATACACGGTACACACAAAAATGTTTCATTCTTAGATATGTAATTATATCATAGTAATAATCGATTGCTCATATATGATTATTGATTTATTTAATGTCATACAATATGACTTTTCAACCCTAAGCGGGGTACGACTAAACCCCAACCATTATTTAAATATTTATTGTAATACATAAATCTCAATTAATTAAACGCGAAAAAATAGTGTTGTATTAAATTTTATTTTATTATTACTCGAATTTAAACGGGGTTACTTTGTACCCCATTCCGGTTTTCGATATTAGAAAGATATACGATTTCTTCGCGTTTAAATATTTGAGATATGGTTATTAATTACAATAAATAACATATTAATATTTAACAAATGGTTGAAATAGAGGATTTTGGGGTTTATATGTACCCCGCTTAGGAATGGCAAAGTAACTTGATTTATATGCGAAATTGTCTGGATTATAATTTTTTTTCTTACAAAATATTGTTTTGAATAAAAAAAAATTTAAATATTTTTTGTTATATATATTTTAAATTATAATATATTATTAATCTCAAATTTTAAAACAATTTGTAATGCATTATTTTAAATAATACCATTTTTGCTTTCTGGTCTTGATAAATTAACTTGTTCAATATAATACAAAAACCATTCAAGTTATTAAGACGACGATATACGGTACACACAAAAATGATATTTAATTAAATCATAATAATATTTAGATTGTTCATATGTTGCTCATAATTAAAATTAATGGTGATTTATTTAAAGTCATACAATACGACTTCTAATACCTAAGCGGAGTTCGACTAAACCCTAATTATTAATTAAAAATAAATATATTTATTGTAATACATACATCGCAATTAATTAAACCCGAAAAGTGGTGTTTTAATACATTTTATTTTATTATTATTCGAATTTTGTACCACATTCCGGTTTTCGATACTAGAAAGATATACGATTTTTCGCGTTTAAATATTTGAGATGGTTATAGATATTAATATTTAACAAATGGTTGAAATAGAGGATTTTGGGGTTTAAATCTACCCCGCTTAGGAGTGGCAAAGTAACTTGATTTACATGTGAAATTGTCTGGATTATATTTTTTTTCCTTACAAAATATTGTTTTGAAAATGAAAAAAATTAAATATTTTTTGTAATACATATTTTAAATTATAATATATTATTAATTTCAAATTTTAAGACAATTTGTAATACATTATATTAAATAATAGCATTTTTGCTACAGAAATTAAATGTTTAATGTACATTATTATAAAAATAATAGTACTGCTTGTAAAAATTAAATTATAAAAACTATAGGTTGTTTATATTTTTATAAGATTCGATTTACTTAGTATTATAAAAAAAATCTAAGCTACTATAAACTTCTATAAATCAAATTATTTAATCAATGCATAAGTGTAGAAAAGCAATAGATCTCATCGAACATTTTTATTAATAAAATCAATGGTAATTCACAGGACTTTTTAGGTATTTAATAACAATAAAATTCCACCATATTTGTCTTAGATAAGATGCTCTATAAAGCAATAATAATTATAGGTATTTCAACAAAGTAAAAAAGATCGACAATTTACAATATATATTCATTGTTGCTATTTTTACTATAAATATATGATAAATCGATTAATATAACATAAGTTTTGAGTTTCCTATAATATTTAAGTAAGTAAAAGAAAAAAATTATCACATTAGATTTAGATAAGATTTTTTATAGAGACTATTTTAATTAAATCAATATTGAATACAGGTATATTAGGAAAGTTTTTGTAGCACATGTGAATTACATGGATTTTTAAGTTGTGATAAATTTATTTATAACTAAAATTCGTTAATATTTTTAATAAAAATGTATTTTTATAAAGCATTATGATGACTAATTTAAAATTGGTTGAAGTGTTGCATATTTTTCTAACAATTCTTTACATAAAATACAATAAACGGTGACTGGATTATTGCGCAAACTAAAGTTCTGAACATAGATGATTGTTTGATTGTCAAATATATTTTACTTTTAATTCTAACTGCTTTTCTATTTATAAGTAAAAAATTGCTTATAATTATGAAATGTAAGTGTATCATACCAATGTAAATTATTACTAATTTAATTTTAAAATATTTTCTTAAAACATTACATTTTAAATTAAAATCATATTGACATATAAACATACATTATTTTCATATATGTATTATATTGATCATCTATGATCAGAATTTTCTGTGCGCAATAAAGTAATACATAACATATTATAATATATACAATAATAAAAGCTGAGTATTAGGTTTTAGATTTCAATAGTAATATGTTCATATCTAAATTATGATGTATTTAAATGTATTATATAATAAAAAAAATGTTTCTAATGCAAAAATTCGATTATCTCGAAACATGCAATTATGCTAGACTTTGATATTGTCAACACTTCATATACACATGGGTTCACTATTGTGTCTCAAACTTTGCCATGTAATATATTATTTTAATAATCGTGTTATCTTCCGAATATGGTTTATATTATCTACTGTCTCAGATATTTTAAATGAACACATTAAGATTGTTAAATAATGGTTAGAATATATAATATAACCACTATATGAAGAACATATAAAAACATGCATAAGAATTTTTCACTCTGAATTTCTTACGATAACTACAGATCTTATATGCGTTCCAGCTTCAGAAAAACATGATGTTATAATGACGCGCCTAACAAATGTTTCCATTATTTTTTGTTTCATTTTACTTTCTCGCATGGTTATTGTCGTTTCACGTAGCACGTATAATATGTGGTGGTGCGTTTCAATCGATATATTACCGGCTCTTTGTCAAACCTGTAGCGACGGTTTGGCAAATTTGCCAACACGGCCTGTATTTACCATGTTCCGCTGCGTCGGTAATTAGCGAAAAATATCAACAGCCCTTTGTAGCTTCAAAACCGCAGTCGACTGTACGCTTCGTCATCATAAATGTCATTATTAATCGACGCTCGTAAAGCGAGATAATAAGTATTTTATGCTCCGAAAGTCCGACGGAAAGAGAATGCACGACCACCTTCAGACGATCGTCAAAATCCCACGCCTGCATGTACCGCTTTTATTTGCAAATTCACTTTTATAAATATAGGTTATTGTTAGCCATATTTGTCGTATTTGCTCGATTGCTTTGGACCTTAACAGAAAGTTCACTTTTGATTTGCTACATTGCAAAGAGCTATTTTTAACTCATGCGCACAGTCGTCAATGCGAATCGTGTTTATTACTTTAAGTTAAATATTGAATCAATGTTTTCTCAGTTACTGCTCACTTGTTTGCAGTGTGAGAAAGTGGAACGCGACAATATATTATAATATAATATGCAACGGCGTGCAAAAACGCATAACATTCGATCATCATGTATGTAACTAAAGATATGTTATATATATGATAATATCATTAAGTATACAAGGACGGAATAGCCTAGTCCGTAACGTCTTAGACTAATAACTCTGAGATTGCGGGTTCGAGCCCCAGCAGCGGCACTCGAATTATTATAAATAGGCTATTATTAAAAAACCGTCCCCAGCTGCAGTGACATCTATTAATTGTAAATTAATATTACAAATAATAATTTATAATTAATTAATTAATATAGATGTCACCGATTCCAATATATCTGATACTCGACGAATAAGCGAGCGAAAAACCCACGTCAAAACAATAAAATCGTGCCGTCGCCGTCGCAGAGGGAACGCTTCCGAGCGTTCCCACTGCGGCGGCGCCGGTACGATTTTATTACTTTTGACATGAATTTTTGCTTTCTGAGAAGTGATTTTTGCGATCTTCTATTGACCAAAATTCGTTTTGAATACACTTTAATTAGCCTTCTTATATTAGAAGTCCATAGGATGGCTATCATATTTTTTAAACACAGTGTAATATCGAAATTCAGACAAACTGTGGAGCAATATGTGAGATGCGATGTCTGTCTGTACTTATTCTTCATCTTATTTTCCCCTGAGGGATGAGTTGGCTTACTTTGTATATTTTAGTACTAAAACTATAATTAATTTTAGAATATGCATTTGGTTAGGTTTGGGTTTGAACAGCAAATGGACATTTGGCAACTGTCAAATTGAACTACATAGACATTTTAGAGCAGCATATTAGCGCCTATCAGTTAAATTATATTTTCGCTAGCAGAAATATGTATGTATTGGTGAAAATGTATTTGGAATTTACTAGTGAAAATATAACTATACCAAAAAATACACATCACTGTAACATTTATACATCGGATGTAAATAAATAATGATGAGTATGTAAATATATTTATTACTACATATAGAAAAGTTTAAATCATCTAATTTTACTAACACCTGCCAGATAATTTATTTTTTCACTAGTAAACATAAATATCTATTGCTAAAAATGTATTTAGATATGATTTTACTGAAATAACATATTTTAAAAAATATTTTCGGTATAGATTCGAGACTGTTTTTTCTAGATTTTCTTTTAGGAATAACCACATGAAACTAAATGTATTATTTATTTATTTTGCTGCATTAAATCTAGTTGCCAAAATAACGATTACATAATCTATAAAAAAAATTATATAATTCAGCTGCTGCTGTTGTTGATTTTTTGTTATTTCTTTGCTTCTTCCTTAGGTATTCGATCTGAATTTTCAGATCAATTACCTAAATTTACTGCAAACAATTAATATTCTCTCATGTCTAATATTTTTTAAACGTTCAAAAAGCAATTATATCAACAATAATTTGCAAACAAATTTTAACGCAAACGGAGTCGCGTCAGAAAACTACAATCTGTCCCTTTGAATAATAATGTTTATCGTGAAAGTACTACATAGAAAGTGGGTCCTTTTGAATGTAATGTTCTGCATCTTTTATTTCTTGTATAATACATATAATAAAGGTCTAAACGAACTTATACTTTGAAAAGTTCGTGCTATATTTTTGTATTTTTATCAGTTTAATACTTCGGTTGCGGTTAGTTAATATCTAGATATTTAATTTATATGCAAATCTGCATTAAAAACACCGATTCGATCTTTATTATTTCAAATTCGTTCCAAACATTATTAGCTATTGTATATACAAGAAGTTTATCTCAATTTTTCTGAATTCGCAGCTAATCTTAATTTTTGTGATTTAAAAGACGCCCGTAATAAAAAATATCTAATAATAAATTAAGCATGATCCTTGACGCCCTCACAGCCTATTTTATGAAATTCAAAAAGTTCAACGATTATGAAAGCAATTAATATTTAATTAAAATAATTATTATAAAGCAATATTTTTTTTAAATTCAAAAATATTTTACTGCAATTCATTTATTGTTTTAACTAATTGGTTAAAGAAAAAAAAATATGAATATATTTGAATATTCGAATCCTTCATCTGTTTTTTATTCAATATTCGTATAACTGAGAACGCTCTTCCCAGACCATTTGTCTAACTGGAGTACTAACAGTTGCCTAGGGGATTCTGTGCAAGCATCTTCAAGTCATCTCAACGTGCGTATTGCATATTATTTAAACCGTCCAGCTTTTATGTCAATTAGTTTATTTCATGCCTATCAGACACATTCCAACCATGTTTTGCTTGTTACAAATATCGATGGCTTAAAGTGTAAATTTTTCATCTATACATTTGGATAAAAATTACTTTCATCTTGTACCTTTTATCAAAAATCACATGTCCAAAAAAACACTACAAATCTGAAATATTGCTTCATTTTCCCTTTTCAAGTTGATTTTTGTTTCTCCTGTAATATTGTCAAATATGGAAATTTACACTTTAAGCCGTCGATATTTTTAATTAAGGATTATTTCAGAGCCGGTCCAAAATATTTTTCCATATTTACTTATATTCCAAAATACATTAATTCTTTTTTTAATAGGACAGTTTAAATGATCAATATATAAAATAATTGTTCCATAAAATTAATTGTATATACTTATTTTTAGCACAATGTTTTAATTATAATTTATATGAGCCGTTTCTTATGAAAGTGAACTTAGTAGTAAATATTTCATTTTGAGTTACACTACATATAAAATTATCATAACTTGTCACTGGTGAATTATTTTCATCATTACCATATACTATGTACTAAGAAAGATAACTTATTTATTCAGTGCGAGCGATAGCGAGCCACAAATATATCAATTCTAATAATTGGATCAGTAAAAAATAATTACATGATAAGATAAACAGATATACATCAATATCGGGCATCGTGTTTCGTACATTTAACATTTAAAATGTCATTTACAGTTGTAATTTACAATCAATACATTTAAAGGTTTCGTTTTTATTTGGGTTGTGCTATCGACTAATTCCCCCCACCCCTCCCACATTTTTTAGTTCATTTAAATTTGAATCTTATTTTTACTGCATTTATCAGATTGATAAAAAATTAACATTACTGACTATTTAAACCAGTTGATCTATATTTGAGCTTACGTATTTTTCCATCATAGGGATGAAAAAGTCCACATTTTTAAATATAGTCCTCGTTTTTATCCGTATCAAATGTTTCGCAAATACTCATTGCTAATATTCACAATTTTATCATGAAATCACATTCGTAGTATCATATGATCTTCACTAAGAATAGTTATTTTTCACCCTTAACCCAATTTATTTTTGTATGAGTCTTAGAACTGATAATCGGTTAACTAAAATTTACTATATTGTTAACCAAATTAATAAATATTTTTTTATTCTTTATGTATTACGTAAGTGTTTCGATTGTGAATTTAACAAATATGAATATCTTGTCTTTTAACATTTAACTTATTTTTAGTACGAAGACGTCAGACGTCTTTTGTAATACTATTGTTAAAATGACCCCAAGCTTAATTTAAATGAAAAATGTTTCAAATTACAATAGCTATAAGTTCAACAAGTCTACGTCTTTAAGCGTATATTATGACGTAAGCGTTATTATACTAAAAATATAAAAGAACAATGTCCGAGACCCTTGCCTCGAATTGTCTCCGATATGTTATATTAGTACATATAGATAAAGTAAAAACTTAACATAAGCTTCTCTCGGTAACTTATTCATCAATTTTATATATTTTGGAGTGATATTAGTAACTGAATAAATATTTTTTTTAATGTTTTTAATGAAATAAGCTATAAACTGAAAAATAAACTTATGTTTCAATGTGACGTTTGACATAAAATATAGAATATTAAAAGACAATGAAAGTCACATTATAACATTTAACGGTTACGTTTGTGAAATCCTTCACTAACTTTCATCGCTCGCTTATCTATTTCGTATTCATTTTATGACTGAAATAAAATTTTTACCATTCAAATTTTAGTAATACATAACACAATGTAGGGATTGATATAATATTTAAACATCCTAATCGATTGCATTTTTATTACAGATTTAGTTTTGGGGTCAGAGTATTAAACACAAATAAAATATTTTAAGACGAAATTTACAGAGCTGTCATGCACTCCCAGATCATCACATAGGGTGCGTGCTTGATGAATCTTTCGCTTTTTAACGGCGTACAGTCGCTTACCATCTGCTTCAAACATTAAATTTAGATTCGGCGGAGAAAGCCACTCTTCTCCAATCTTCGACGGTCCAATGGCGATGAGCTTTTGCCCATTCAAAGCGATTCTTTATAATTTTCTCAATAAATAATGTTTTTGCTGGGGTTTGTGCTCTAAATCCAGCTTCAACCAAACGTCTATTCACTGTCAGTCTCAAAATATTCGAGTTTGAAGTAGATTGCAATTCTGTTTGTATTTCAGAAGCAGTTTGCAATCGATATTTTGTATGATATTCTGCGGTGTTCTCGAGCAGACGTCATACGCTTCCGACCACCTTCTTGCAGCCTCTCTAAAATTCCTCTTCGATATTTTTTAATAATTTTTCGAATAGCAGAATCACTAAACCTCTAGAATTAAAACATTTTCTTCGAGATATGCTATTGTTTTAGATTTTACCGTGATTTGTTTAGATCTCTCCAGGATTTTGGGTTTGTCTTTACATAACCGAGGCTAACGTGCAACTGATGAAGTTTTACAAGTTAATATATATTGTAAATTATTACATTATAAAAAAATACAATAAAAAAAGTTTTAAGGAAAGAATACATTTTAATTGTATAATTCTTGAAATATTGCCTATGAAACTTTCAATAAACCACAGGTGTACTTGTCAAGACTAATTCATTTATAACTCATTGAAGTACTACAATTTATATTTTTTAATGCATAACTGTTCATGTTTTATTATTTCTTTCAATAATACAATGTTCCAAAAATTCTAGGAATGCACAAATATGACTCTCATTGCCGAAAAATAAATATACGACTATTTTATTCAACTTTTATACATATTACTCTATTGTAATTATCGCCTATTTTTTCTGAATAATTCTACATACTTTTCCGTTGATTAGCAATACTTAGATCTGTAAGTTCTACCGTAATCGTCTAATTTCCATTGATAAGAGATGTGTTTAAATCTTTAAGAAATAAACACTTAATTGGTTTTAAAATAAATTATTGATTCAAAGCGTTCATCGTTTACATCAATGAAAGTATAGATAAATATTAAAAACAGTTTGAAAGCAATCATATCACACTTTGAAGGGAATCAGTTGATTTAATGACTTTAGTTACTTTTGAAGACCGTTTTCATTGATTGACAAGCTTATTCCAGCTCTCAAAAACGATGATGCAATATTGCGAGAAATATTATAAAGTGTACTTCTATTTATGATGTTATGAAACGTTGACGTTTATTTGGCGCTATGTTTAAATAAACATCTATTAATTTATGACGCAAATATGATACAAAGTAGTCGAACTAAATTCAATATATTAATAGCATATAAAAATAATGGGTCATCTATAAACGTTGTTCCTATTATAAATATTTTTAAACACTACTGCTATTATAAGTTCAATAAATATATTATTGATAGAAAGATCTTCTAGATTTTTGCTATTGTAAGAGACAGAGCTATAAGTCAGTGTATTATGATTATAGGTTTAGCGACAATTTGGTCCAAAGACGTCATATTTATATGCGTCATTGCCGTTTGGAGATTACCATGTTTTCATATAAAATATGCATAATGCATTAGGAAAGGCGTCGCCTTCGATGAACGCCCTGAAATACAAATCGCAGATACTTTAATAAAGTTTGTTTAGCTATGACGAATGTAAACAAACACCGGTGGTAGAATTTTACATATTATAAATCTCGAGGCGTGTATAAGTTAGTCTCTTAACATTAAAGTCACATAAACACGTCGTAAAAGCACCATAATAAGTGTCACAAACATTGACAATAAATTAAAAAAGTACACAATACATTTTGCCGTAATTTGTATTGATTTTTTTTTCATATAAAACTATGAATTTTAGTTTGCTTTGAAAAAAAATATTCTTATACTATACTAAATCAATTTATAGTCATTTTTCTTGATTATAATTATACATATATATTTTATATTAATTTTTACGATTTTTAGGGATACGAATGATGCGTTGTTAATTATATTATTTAGCTAATTTATACGTAAAATTATGCGTTATATTTTACACAACGTACAAATAAAGGAGTTCGTTTTAACTTGTATTAAATCAATTTTAATTATACATACATATATATTTTATTTTAATTAAAACTAATAATTTTATATTTCGTTTAGTATTAGAAATACATATTATTAACTGCACTTCCTGCTGCTTTCCTTTTTTAAAAATTCTCCTCTATTCTTAGAAATAAATTTTGAGATCGCAATAAAAGCTTAATATACAATTAATTACGCATATTATGATTATAAAAAATGTAAGCTTTAAAAGCTTATAACGTAATATAAATGTCAGATTTTTGAGCAATATACACGTATTAAATGTATTTGCTTAATACAAATTAATTTGTATACAAGATTGTTTGCAAAAAAATTCAACAATGTTTTGTATATTGAGCTTTGCTATTGCTTCCAGATTTGTAAGCATAATAATTAACAATACTTTGTAAGTCTCAAAGAGTTTTTTCTTTGTGTTTTGAAAGGGGTTATTGTGTGTTTTTCTTTTTAATAATTACTGTGTTTATTTGAATGCCTAAATACATCTTAAAGATTCAGTATATACGGATAATAGCTCAATGAAAACATTAAACAAATTAGTATCGAAGTTAGTACAATGCGATTTAATTATTGTAAATAAGCACACTTTATATATATATAAATAACTGCAAGCTCTGCAACTTTTTTGGTTAGAGTCAAATTATAGAAATTCAATATATGTATATGATTTATTAATAATTTACATTTTAATAATAGTGATATTTAAAATATACCAATATTTATATATATTAAGTAGATCAATATGTCAACTTTATATACATTATCCTATAACCAAATTTATAAATTATACTCACTTGTGATATAACTATAAATATAAAGAGTTGACAATGATTGAAAATAAGGGAAGGTATCATGTGATTGATTTTGCTCCAAGTTTTATATATTGATGGTGCAATGTTCGCCAAAATGGCGGAACCTACATAAATACATATTCAATGTTATGTTAAAAATTCAGTTATGACGTCAAAGGGTAGACAGAGATAACAGATGTATGCACCTTGCTCTTATCTATTTTTTCACGCTACACTTTCAATTCAAACCTTTCCTTTACCTTCATATTATAATAGTAGATAATAAACTACATTTTATATATGCACATAAAGTGAATAGACAATATCTTTTAAAATTTTACGACTCTATTCTATATCTGGTTTCAACAGACAAATCTATCTAAAAAATAATGTTTTAATAAATAAATAAATTTATGTTATTAATATCGATTTTAATATAATACATGATTGTCACACAGTAGAATTTGTGACAATAACATAACACGACTGCGTATTATAGAACATATTTCGTTGCATAATAATAATATGACCTTTGATTTATCTACTTGCGTATTAAATTTATCACTAGCTTAGATAACATATGCGTTTATTTTAACAAATACATTTCAATGTTTTGCGCTCTTAAAAAATCATGAACGGACCAAAATAATTGACAGATTTAAAGCCTAGTTCTATTGAGTTGAATCTGCCGGAATATGTGGATATGATTTTTTAAACATGACTTATAATATTGTAAAAATTATATGTAATTTTAATGTGGCATTCATAAAGACGTTTCTTATTGAGCTAATTTTGTGTGATGAGCAATTATAGAGCAATGTGTAAATTTAAAATATAAAAAAGGGACTGTAAATATAAAATTTTATAAAATAAGATATTTCATTTAAACGTTATTATTATTTTTGATTTCAATTTGAAGTAAAAGTATCTGAAAAAATATTTCATATCAACAAATGTTTTATTAAATAAATTTGTGACATTAATAAATCGATTATAAGTCGATTTTAATACAGAGTCACAGTAGAACTTGTGACAATATCATTTATGCTAATTTCACAAATGCGTATTATAGAACTTATGTCGTTGCATAATAATCAGAAGATTTATCTACTTGCGTATTAAATTTATCACAAGCTTAAGCTAGCATATTGTTTATTTTAACAAATACTGTTCAATGTTTGCTTATTTTTTTGCGCTCTTAAAAAATCATGAACGGACCATTATGGCGTTCATAAATACGTTTCTTATCGAGCTTATTTTATGTGATAAGCAATTAAAGAGCAATGTGTAAGTTTAAATTATAAAAAATATACTTTTGCATTAAAATATTACGTAGGGTGCAAATATATAATTTAACGGTATTTTTATTATTGATTTAAATTGCAAAACTATAGAAAACATATCCATAACAATTTATCAGAGATAGAGAAAGAGTTATTTACGTCCTGTATCAATAACCAGACTTCCCTATCTACCGTTGCACTTACACTTTTGTTCTGTTGCATTACAAGCTCATTGGCTGTTCATCTATCAAAAACGCAACGTCAGAAAGAGACGACTCGATGTATGCACGCCGTTCATATTTAATTTTGTAGCCTTTCCGGCTTCAAAATCTACCGTTAAAGTTGCTATATATGATATAAATTTCCCTATAATAATATACGTATATTTATATTTGCGTTATTTATCGAATTTGTTGCTAATTTAGGTGTATTGTTGTTTCAGGTGAGACCGCGGAAGGAGGAGGTTCCCGCGCGCCGGCCGGGCTTGCGCCCTCAGTTGGGCGCCCCTGCCCCCGGCGCGGCCCGGTAGCACCAGTAGCTAGCTGGCCCGTCACTCAGTCCTCAGCCGGACGGGCCAGCGCCAGCAGCCTGCTCAGCGCAGCTCCTCAGCAGACCGAAGTCCGACCGCCGATGCATCCCTAGTAACCGTCCGCCTTGTGTTAAACTGAAGATTTTAATTAACAACCCCATCCCCGTCGATAGGTTTTATTTTACCCCAACCCTTTTCCGATTTCTCTTATCTGTTGTGTATTTTTGAGTTGTGTATACATATGAGCGTATGATGGTCGAGCGTGTATGATAAGTGACTAATAATTATATATATATAAATATATATATAATACTTAGTTTTCTAAGCAATCGCAAATGTGGCACTGTGCGTGTATTCATGATAACTGCTTGATCTATAAGGTACGTAAATTTCACTTGAACCTTTGGCTTATCTGAGAGGAACGAATGGATGTGTGTTGCGATGGAATGAGGGTGTCGATGGTCGCGAGACGGTCTGCGGCTGCTGAAGAGACGTCAATGCCGATGGTGCCATGAACTTCTGAAAGCGGCGAGAGGAAGTCTGCGTCCCTTCTGCGCCTCAGCGGTCGGCTGGTGGTGAGTTTGCTTTTTATTAATTTATTTATGTATATGTTTTCATTGTGTTTTTATATGTGATTTACTGAAACGCGGTGGTGTCATTATTATCATTATTTTAAATATAGTATTAAATACGGCCTAATTAATGAAGCTCATTCTTGACCAAATTTTAAGCTCGCGCTCTACATTTTTTCTGCATTTATGTATTACCATAATTTATATTTCATAATGGCTTTCTATATGTTTTATTATACAACATTAAAAAATCAAATAAAATAATTTATTTATAGGATTGAATTAGCTTTAAAAAAATTGTTTCGGAACACATACATAATATAAAATCCATTTTAACAGTACTAAATATGGCTTATTTAATTAGTTAAACGCAAAAAAATGAAATTGCGTTCCATATTTTTTTTTGGTACATATTTCAGTTATGATTTATATTATATTTTTTATTATTGTTCATGTTTAAAATCTATTTAAAAGAATCAACGTCATTATTTAGTTACAGAACTGAATGTTGTCTAAAAAAATGTTTCGTAAAAGTTTACATAAAAAATCAAAGTTAAAATTTCGCTTAAATAATATAAAAGCATTTTTAACAGTATTAAATATGGTCTTTATAATAAAGCTCTTTCTTTAAAATGTCATATTTTATTTTAGCTAAATGCAAAAAATTTAAGCCTGCGTTCCACGTTTTTTAAGCACATATTTCAGTTAAGGTTGTTGCATTTATTTATGTAATACCATGATTTATATTTCATAATGTTTTAAAATTCAGCATAATTAGAATTTATTTAATAAATCAACGTCATAGTTTAAGGATTTAATTTTATCCAAAAAAATGTTTCGGAATAGTTTACGTAAAAAATCAATATCAAAGTTTAGCTTAGACAATATAAAATTGTTTTTAACAGTATTAAATATGACCTATTTAATGAAACTCTTTCTTTAAAATGTCAATTTTTATTATAGTTAAATGCAAAAATTTTAAGCTTGCGTTCCACATATTTTTAGCACATATTTCAGTGAATGTATTTATTTATGTAATACAAAGTGTCTTTCTATATTTTTTATTATTGTGCATGGTTAAAATCTATATAAATAATCAACATCATAATTTAGTTACAGAACTGATTTATCTAAAAAAATTGTTTCGATAAATTTTACGTAAAAAATCAAAGTCAAATTTCGCTTAAATAATATAAAATTATTATTTAACGGCATTAAATATGGCCTATTTAATTTTTATTGTAGTTAACTGCAAAAATTTTAAGTTTGTACTCTACATTTTTAGCACATATTTCAGTTAATGTTAATGTATTTATTTATGTAATGTCTTTTTTTATTATACAGCATAGTCAAAAGCTGTTTAAAAACGTAGTTAAAGAATTAAATTTATCTAAAAAAATTGATTCGTAAAATTTTATTTAAAAAATCAAAGTCAAAATTTTGCTTAAATAATATAAAATCATTTTTTAACAGTATTAAATATGGCTAATTTAATAAAGCACTTTCTTTAAAATGTCAATTTTTATTGTAGTTAAATGCATATTTCAGTTAATGTTAATGTATTTATTTATGTAATACCATGATTCATATTTCATAATGTCTTTCTATATTTTTTTATTATGCATAATAGTTCAAATTTATTTATAAAAATCAACGTCATAGTTTACTTCATTTACAATAAATTAGTTAAATGAAATTGATCTAAAAATATTGTTTCGCAAAATTTTACGTAAAAGCCATAATTTAGCTTAAATTATATAAAAGCATTTTTTAATAGTCTATTTTAAAAATCTACGTCATAAGTTAGCTCAAATATAATAAATAAGTTATAGAATTGAATTTGTTGTTTTTAAAAATATGTTTATGAATGTAAAAATTCGTAAATAAATGTAGCAGTTTTTAATTAAAATATAAACGAAAATTGATTGGGCTTCGTATATTATAAATATATTTTTTATACAATAATGAAGCTAAATATATAATTAACCGTTAATTTCCCCCCAAATTGAGTTATTTATATATAATCCAAAAATATATGTATTATTGTGTATGTATATTTATTACGTTGTTGGTGAAAATATGCGTCAAAGTTTAGTTTAGACACAGAAAAGCAAAACAACAACTCGTTCTTAAAAAATATAATTCCAATTAACCGAATTTTCATGCTTCAAATAACTACCTTTCATTCCAAATTGGGTCATGTTTTTCTATAATATCGTCGATTTTATTTTTTAAAATACTTTTGTAATTATTTATGAATATTTTTAAGACCAGGGTGCACAACAAAATTATATGGTGGTACAAAAAAATCATAATAGAGCTAAACATTATAGTTATTTTGTCAAAATAATAATAAAAACGTAAATTTTATATCGATTTAATTATCTTATCTCTATATATTCTATATAAAAAAATCCAATGTATCACAAACGCCTTTAGGGAACTATAATAATTGACACCACTGCCGCTGACGTAGATAGAAAATGTGATTCTCAAAGGAAAATTCAATAATCTTGCTAGTTTATAAATAATCGATTTTTAATTGATAATTAAATCTCACATAAAATAGAATTAAAACTCTTTTCCTGAATCATATTTTCCATCTCCATAAGATATATTTGTTATGGGCAAATTGTTGTATGTGGTAGTATTCGTATTATTTTAAATAATTTAAATATTACATATTAAAAAATTGTATATAATCAATCATATTTTAAAATCAGTTATATATGTATACTCAACTGCACTATTTAGTATTGATTATAATTCACATTGAATCGCCATAGTTTTGCCCACAACAATTATTATATATATATATATATATATATATATATATATATATATATATATATATATATATATATATATATATATATATATATATATATATATATATATATATATATATATATATATATATATATATATATATATATATATATATATATATGTTGCATGCTAAAATTATTATCGTGTTTTTTAAGTCGCGTTTTATTCAGAATCAAAATTTCGCAATACATAGATTTACACGTAAAATTACGCACTTTGAATAAATTTATTGTTATCAATGATTGCGATTAAATAATATATAACATATTAAACACCGCGTAATTTTACATATATGTAAATCTTTTTATCTGTGTATGTTTATGTTAATAGATCGTCTTGTCTTAAAATCAGCAAATTATTTGTAATTTGCATATGTACCATATTATGGTTATTTATGTTATTTCCTAAGTCGCTATCGATTGTTCATAATTGATTAATAAGCATTTAAACATATATAAATTAATTAATTATAGAGTTAATGCGTTTCACCTTTGTGTGATTTTTTATTTCTGATGAATCATTCATAGATTGACGATGAGTTGTTAAACTTAAGTTCAACGCAATTAACCTGCTTTTAAATAACTCTTATCGATAAAAATCGTAATCTTGAAAACATCATATGCTTGCAATTACACATGATATAAAACCAAAACAAATATATTGCTGATTTATAATTATATAATCTTAATCGATTACAATTCGACATATTCTTCCTCTCTGTCTGAGTAATATCGATCTTTAAATTTCAATGTGTAAATATCGATCGATAATAAGAAGTAGCAATTTGAAATTTCTTTAGTATTATATTTATTAACGATGTTTAACTTGTTGTTAAAAAATCATAATTACGCGAATATTAAATATCAATTTTATAAATTAACTACAAAACATAATTAACTCCAAAATTAAACTTCAATCATCAACAGCTTCGCTTTGAGTTGAATTATTATTAATATTAATTAATACAATGATTTAAAAAAAATATTAATAATTAAAATTCTATTGAACGCTACTCAATAACGCAATCCTAATAATAAAATACTTCTTACACATATTGAGAATCACTGGTCAGGTTTAAACGAAAAGATTTTTCAAATCCAAATTAAACTTTTAATTCAGAATCCGAAATTCATTGAATTCGGTTTTAGTTTTTTTTTTTGTGAAATCGTATGAAATGCTGCAACCACATATGTATCTATAAGACAGTGGTTCTCAAACTCATCATATATTTTTTAATTCAATAATTGATCATAAATTACTTTTGAAACACAACTGCTTTGATAATCTCACATAACTAAATTTTTATAATTTATCATGATATATTATTATACAGAAAATACTATTATAAGTTTTTTTTTTTAAATTACAAACATTCGAAATTTTATAATATATTTAGTTAATATGAATATATAGATAGTGTTTTTAATTACCAGCTTACCTTAGTGTTTTTAATTACCAGCGTATTAGTGATTTTTATAAAATTATAGATTTGATAGATTAACACACACACAGATTGGGTTTGTCCTAGATTTTCCTTATCTCACGAATCAATAATTAAAATATAATCGAGTGACATCTATTGATTGTAATATGAACTTATTATTATTGTTTGTATTAGGCATTATAAGATATAGTACGATCGAGCTTTGGGCTTCTGGGGTTTAAAATTTAATTAGAATCGAATGAAATTGAATGAAGCAGTAGCTTGCAGTTTTAAAACTTCACCTAAACCACCAGGAATTAGTAATAATTAATATCATTTATATTTAAACTCATGTAATAAAAAAGGACATATTTAAGTTTAAGGTACTACATTACAGCTTCAAAAAGCTTAGAATTTTAATCCGATTACAATATATTACATAGTAGCAAAATAATTTAAATAAATTTTATTTATTTGTCACAAATATTTATATGCAAGTTCATTACATACAGATTTCAACTTTTAAATCGCTATTCAAAATACATGTTCTTTCATGAAACCTTGATTTATTTTAACCCTATGGTTCAATGGAATATGCTTTACAATATATAAAGACGAGTGAGAGTAATTTTTTTTATTCTATTCAATCGTCCCTTATAAATTTCTTTATAACGGGGGGAGTATTAATTAACCATAGGAATGTATGTATATATGTATTTACAATACATATATACATACGTATGTATCATATGTACATAACGCGAAACGACGCGGGGGGGCGTATGTGCGTAACAACTCGGCTCTGGCGATCGATCACCGCGAAACATATGTTACGACACACACGTAGAAGTCCAAAAATTGGATAAATAAAAAAAATGTTTAGAGCAAAAATATTGATCTGATACTAAATTTACATATGAGATGATATAAAATGACTTCAAGGACATGTCTTATTAGATTTTGACCCCAAGGCAAGAACATGAACAGGAGACGATAAATCGTTAGTTTCGTGAATCTGTGAAAGAATAAATTTATTTCTATTACAAAATATAGCTTTTTTCTATCTAAGAATACAATACAGTATGATCCAATTGTACTTGTTAAATTAACTATAGGTTTATTGTTGAAAATAAAAGAAAATCCATATGACATAATAAAAACTTCTTAGTTTAAAACATACCATTTTGAAACCATCATTGCTTTGATGTTTCTTTATATATAATATATATATATATATACATAAGTATATAGCTTATAATTTAATAAGAAATGCTAGTTATAAATTATATTATTATAATCTTTTTTATCTATCAATAATATCATAGTTACAATCTTTAATTTCAATTTACACAGAACTTACTGTGTTATATTTAACTCTCACAATTATTTTTTTATATAAAATAAAATAAATGTAACTTCTATTTGATTTATCGTTTTATAGGCTCTTCTAAAATCATATTGTCGTCAAAAACTTTTATTTCCGAAAAATAATATTCACTTTAAAACAGTGTTTTGGTCTTTTTTTAATCATTGACCGACGCTTGTTTGTAATTTTCACGAGCAGCAGTTATCGACACACAGTTCAATTTATCGCTTTCAGTCTCGTTTAAAATACACAAACAGAACGACATGTTACATTGTTCTTGCGAAAGGTTCTTCAAATATTACAAGCTCGGTTATCGTAGCGTGAATTTTCAAGTGTGATTTTAAATTGCCCGAAGCTCTTTCCGCTGCGCCTCAAAATATAATAAAAAGGGTATGTGTGTACATTGATTTAATAAGGTTAAAGAACGCATGAACGCATTTTTTAAAAATCTTTTATGGTAAGACATAATTTTTGAGGCTGCCTCTTTTTTACAATGAGGTTTTTGCAATAACGCAAAATTAATAGCTTAAGAAAAATCCTTTATTAAGAAAAACATTACTTTTTAAATTTGATAAAAGAATAAATATAATTAGAATAATAATTTTGCAACAAAGTTAATTTAGATGTAAATAATATATAGTTTTATAAAATAATATTAAGTGCATTCTATGGTCTGTAATACTATTTTATAAATATATATTTTTCAGTTTTTTAAATAATAATTAGTTAGTATAATGTTTTTGGTTATTGGTTAAAATTCCAATAATTATTTTCGAAATTTGACTAAAGTACTTACAATTATATTGATTTATTTAAAATATCTAAAAAAAAATTTCACTTTAAAGCTACTTATATAGTATATAAAACTCAAAACTCAGCTTATGTTTATGGTAAAAAGTTCTATAAAATATTATTGATATTACTAATAAGCTTCGATAAAATCTATGGTTTTTTTACATTTTTTTTATTATATAAATACATCATAATTGAGATATTAACAATTTACTATTGAAATCTAAAACCTAATACTTAGCTTTCCATTTTGTATATATTATAATATGTTGCGTATCAATTTATTGCGCATAGCGAAAATTCCGATCATAGCTGATCAATATATATGTAATACATATATGAAAATAATGTATGTTTACATGTCAATATGATTTTAATTTAAAATGTAATGTTTTAAAAAAATATTTTAAAATTAAATTAGTAATAATTTACATTGGTATGATACACTTACATTTCATAATTATAAGCAATTTTTTACTTATAAATAGAAAAGCAGTTAGAATTAAAAGTAAAATATATTTGACAATCAAACAATCATCTATGTTCAGAATTTTAGTTTGCGCAATAATCCAGTCACCGTTTATTGTATTTTATGTAAAGAATTGTTAAAAAAATATGCAACACTTCAACCAATTTTAAATTAGTCATCATAATGCTTTATAAAAATACATTTTTATTAAAAATATTAACGAATTTTAGTTATAAATAAATTTATCACAACTTAAAAATCCATGTAATTCACATGTGCTACAAAAACTTTCCTAATATACTTGTATTCAATATTGATTTAATTAAAATATTCTCTATAAAAAATCTTATCTTAATCTAATGTGATAATTTTTTTCTTTTACTTACTTAAATATAATATGAAACTCAAAACTTATGTTATATTAATCGATTTATCATATATTTATAGTAAAAATAGCAACAATGAATATATATTGTAAATTGTCGATCTTTTTTACTTTGTTGAAATACCTATAATTATTATTGCTTTATATAGCATCTTATCTAAGACAAATATGGTGGAATTTTATTGTTATTAAATACCTAAAAAGTCCTGTGAATTACCATTGATTTTATTAATAAAAATGTTCGATGAAATCTATTGCTTTTCTACACTTTTGCATTGATTAAATAATTTGATTTATAGAAGTTTATGGTAGCTTAGATTTTTTTATAGTACTAAGTAAATCGAATCTTATAAAAATATAATCAACCTATAGTTTTTATAATTTAATTTTTACAAGCAGTACTATTATTTTTATAATAAAGTATATTAAACGTTATATTTTTGTAGCAAAAATGGTATTATTTAAAATAATGCATTACAAATTGTCTTAAAATTTGAAATTAATAATATATTATAATTTAAAATATGTATTACAAAAAATATTTAAATTTTTTTTATTTTCAAAACAATACTTTGTAAGGAAAAAAAATATAATCCAGACAATTTCACATGTAAATCAAGTGACTTTGCCACTCCCGTAGATCTAAACCCCAAAATCCTCTATTTCAACCATTTGTTAAATATTATATCTATAACCATCTCAAATATTTAAACGCGAAAAATCGTATATCTTTCTAGTATCGAAAACCGGAATGGGGTACAAAATTCGAATAATAATAAAATAAGATTTATTAAAACACCATTTTTCGAGTTTAATTAATTGCGATGTATGTATTACAATAAATATATTTATTTTTAGGTATTAGAAGCCGCTTAGGTATTAGAAGTCGTATTGTATAACTTTAAATAAATCACCCTTAATTTTCATTATGAGCAAAAATCAATCACATATGAACAATCTAAATATTATTATGATTTAATTAAATATCATTTTTGTGTGTACCGTATATCGTCGTCTTAATAACTTAAATGGTTTTTGTATTATATTGAACAAGCTAATTTATCAAGACCAGAATGGGTTATAAATTCGAGTAATTATAAAATAAAATTTAATACAACACTATGTATTACAATATTTAACTAATGGTTAGGGTTTAGTCGTACCCCGCTTAGGGATGAGAAGTCGTATTGTATGACTTCAAATAAATCACCCTTAATGAGCTAAAATCAATCACATATGAACAATTGATGAAATATCTAAGAATGAAACATAAATTATTTTATTATAAATATTTATAAGCTTGTTTAAATTAGTCATTGATTTGCTTCACATTCAAGGACACGAATCTGTCTTCAATTCTATTTCGTAGCAAAAGCAATATTGATTCCGAGATGTTCGTAATTTCCAGTATTGAATCAGGTTTGCGCAGATGTGTTATTTTTAAGGTTTCTATTAAAAAAGGAATAGATATCCTTTTGACTACAGTCTAATATATATATATATATATTACATATATAGGCCTTAATAAAAAATATTGATATTTCATGCTGTACTTATTCTACATATGTATGTATAAGACTGCTATTATTATTTTATAAAAATATGTATGAGCATTATATATAATTAACGGAACATTATATATTGAATTAAAGGGTTATTTGATGTTCTTTAAATATTAATTAAGGAAAAATTGTCATTAAATAGTAAAGTGTCTATAATGAATAGATGCTGCAAAAAGTTTAATGCATGTACACGCTTTTCTTTGAATATTTCAAAGGTTTCGTTATTTACAATTCACTTGAGAAGTAAAGGGTTTATTGATCCGCTATGACCGGTAAATATACGATCTAGCTCATATACTAATAAATGGTATTTATAGATCTTATATTTGGCGGATTCTTGAGCTAGCATGAATGTAAAGCAAATATTATTGTAACGTGTCTTTGAATTTCAAAGTGCAATTCTAGATCTGATTTCAGCAAATGCGTTGTATTTAAAAACTTATTATATATTTTACAGATTCTGATTTAAATATTTTGCAGAGTTGCTTTCAATGTCAATGGAGTTGTCAAATTTTCTTTAGACACACTTTTTTCACAGTAAAATTTTAGAATGAATATAGTTGCATTATTAAGTCATTTTCAGCCAATTCATAGCTTTTAAGTGCTTTTCTTATATAATTTTTCTATGCCACTTCATATGAATATTAAAAGCCATTTCAGAGATCATCGTGCCAGGCTACTAAAATGCTCAAAAAACAATACTTAGTATTAATACAAATATACAAAATTACACAGAAACAAAAAACAAATTCCTTAAAAATAGATTGATATAATAATCCATGACGAACCTTGTCAAAATCCGTATATACGACGTATACTTTTTTGTTTCGTTTTGGTGGAAGACGTAACAGTAGAATTATTTTCAATATATATATATTAAAAATAGTATTACTTTAAAGTATATATTCTTAAAATGTGGTTCTGCGTTTAATTCCTGATTTACGCTAACACGAATTTTGTGATAGCTTTCGAACTGACTGTGTTAACGCAAATACAGCATATATAGAATGGCTTAGATATTATACATGTATTTAAAATATTGTTTACAAGTTTCCTTATGGAAAAGATCGCATATTGTTTAGACCCATTTTAATAAAAAAATGCGCAATCATTTAATTATTTTTATAAAATAATGAGGTCTGAATTAATCAGTAAATATAATTAATACAATCTTAATTTGTAAACCCAATTATTTTATATCAAAACTAGAGCAACCTTTTCTATTGTTTCATATAAATAAAATTTAATTAATCAAACACACAATACGTGATATATTATAAAATGAGTAGATAATTCATTATTCAACGATACTGTTTATGATCTTATGAATTCATATTGGTCGCCCTATTTTATCCCAGATTATTATTTTTACGCTCTACAGAATTAATAATACAGTATTTTGGGCGGGGTATAACCACGCCCTGTTATAATTGTTGTGCCACCACATTTGCGGCGTATGCACAAAATGCAAAGTCTCGATAGGGGATGGAGAGTGGTCGTTTTGTCATTGTTTTCAACATGAATGTGTGTAGGTGTATCCCCACAATATGTGGGCGTACATTTTAAGCTGATTAAATTTGGAGCTTGAGGGTTTACGCTCCAGGATTTTTTCGAAAATCCATATTGTGCTTGTGGTAACTAAAGTATTTATAATAATAATTCACATTGTTGGTATTGATAGGATTACTAAATATGGTGTTCAGAAACACATCATAATAATTATTATTAATTACGGTAGAAACTATAACTTGCACATTAAAGCTGCAGTGTTAAATATTTTTTTGACAGTATTCGTCTACCACACGTGATGTTGACGGTAACAACGCATTGGGGGGGATTTTTAAATGTTCCTTACATAGTATTGAAGCTGTATTTACGACTCCTTTGTGAAGCGTATTAATAGCATAAGTATTATATATATATGGAGTAAAATTCGCACATCGGTTTCTTTTTATTACGAGCGAAATGTTTATCCCTCAGATAAATATTTGTAAAGTGCAAACATGTATGTACCAATTAAACGTATCACATTAACGATTTTTATGATCTGTCGAAGTATACGTGACACTTTTATGACATTCATCTTTGAAAAGCTGCGATCGTTAATTCTGGAGACCGCATATGCAAATACACGCATAGAGGTTTGAACTCATATTTATTAGGTGTTGTATGCGAGCTGATCGAATCTGGATGGTTAGTTTTTACGACTCCGGTCACCTTCTCTGTAAATTTAAGATCGATAATTAAAAAATATATACCTGGTCGTTTATACAACTTGCGAAGTCGTATCTGTGGGTGCATCGAATGCGGGGGTAAATTTATATTGCGATGTATTCATAAGTAGATGCATATATTTTATTTCATGCTTGTAAATAATATTTAGTCTGCGAATATATGTGTATACGTATAACTTCATAACGGAGGTCGTACGAGAAACCAGGCGTCGCTTCAGGGGAAGTTGGCGGCGGCGGGGAGGGGGAGGGGAAGTTCTGGGTCGGATGGTGAAAATCGATAGGAATCTTTTACACCATCTCTGCAAAATTGTCCGTGAACTTTGGGGTTCGGTTGTAAAAATGCACGGTTGAACGTCCGCGATAATAAATTTCGACACGGTAAATTCGCTACATGTCCGTTGTGACTAATAAAAATACTTTGCTATGTAGAATTTGATACATATCTATAAACTATGCTTCTTGTCAAATTTGTAAAAGTTAGGCTTAATACATGATAAACCGATCGGAATATCGCACTGCTCTAAAATAAATGGCGCAAGAGACGCTATAGTTAATTGCTTTAAAAAATCCGAATTAAAGTAATACTACGAGATATTTTAGTCACTCCTTAATTAGTAGTCATTGATTGTGTTAGCTTGGTTGTAACACAATTTTTTTTTTAATAAAAAAAAATGTTAATGAACAGAACACATTATTACATATTAATTCAACTTTAATTTTAAAATGAACTGTCTTCTGAATGTTTATATATTTCGTAACTGCATCTATGTCAGTTAACATTTTCTAGTATTATTATATATTCGCCCTGTGGCGCCTTTTAAAATGCAGCGACAATTTCCTGGTTCAATTTACAAATCTACCTCGTATCCATCTGATTTAAAAAAATTGTATTTTACACTCTTTCCTACAAGCTTACACATATTTTTACTCGTATGTGAAACGCAAAGCTTACATCAGTATAATCTAATATTCGCTGCTTTTCCGCTGACTTGTTGAACGTTAACGAAAATCTAATGATGAAAATGGAGTAAATTCTTGTAAATAAGATTTTAGTTAGTTATATTATAGATCATTCCGTTATGATAAATAATAAAAGTGATGCAAATTTAGTTTCAGATTAATAAAAAGGAACGTTTTTATAAAAACATTTAAATCGAACATTTGATTTAAAAAAAGTTAAATTGCACATTTTGCTTATAAACACATTTTATTATACATTTTCTCCTATTTTCTGAAATAATTTTGAATATAACTAATTACAATAATATATTGTTTAAATATGTATTAAATAGAAGCAAAATTTTTCTATTTTTCTATTTTTTAAATATTATAATACACGTAAAAAAACTTTTAATTGACATATTTATCAACAATTTTTACGAATCTGTATAATATAGAAATAACTTTAAAATAAAATATTTTTTTCTGACGTTAGTCTTAAATAGTACAGAATAGCGTAGTTCGTAACGTTTCAGATTAGTAACTTAGGTTGCGGGTTCAAGCCCCGGCAGCAGCACTCGAATTTTTATTTATAAAAAATGTTGCGGCAGTGACATCTATTGGTTAAAAATTATATTACACATAATAATTATTAATTAATAATATAGATGTCACCGTTTCCTAGTTAATATTTATTTGTAGGTATTCATTAAATCAGTTGGTACATATTTACCTCGTTGTAACGCATTGGGCTTATGCCTGTCAGGTTACCACGGAATATTTAATAAAAATATTAATAATATTATTAAAGCAATAATAATTAAATATATGTACATCATTAGTATTTTCACCATAAAGATCGATTTTGTATATATTATTTATTAATAAAAATATGGATAAAATATTTTATAAAACTATTTAATTAAATCTGTGAGTTTTTAGAATTACGTTGTAAAAAATGGACAATTTATATTAGACGTAAATTACTATAAAATTAAGTTTAATTATATTATTACAGATAATAAATTATGATTATATGTTTCATATTTAAAAAAATTCAACGAAGCAAAAGTGTTGAATAAAATAGAACGTTTTTACGATAAAGATAAGCTGAGTTTTTAATTCAATATAATATTTAAGTAGCTTTAATTTAAAAGAAATATTAGTCTTTGATAAAATATTCTATCAAACTATTTTTATAAAGCAATAGATATTTCTGCGAAGGTTTTACAATCAATATTATATAAAAATATAAATAAATAAAGTTTTTACCATAGAGATAAAATAAATGATTTATTACTGAAATTCGTTGATATTTTAAATAATAAGTATTGAAATAAATCATCATAATGACTAATTTGAAACGGGTTAAAATATTGCATAATATTAAAAAGCATTGTATTTTTTAATGTTCTTATTATGATATAATTTCAAAAAACAGTAGATTTTATCGAACATTTTTATTAATAAAATCAACGATACTTCATTGTATTTTTTACATTAAATTACAAAAAGTACTTTAATTGCTTATCATAATATTCTATGATTCATATGCATTGATTAACTTGTTAGGTTTGAAATATATGTTTTAATTATGCAATATGATCAAGATAACTGTAAAATGTGGTTAAACCGACAATAAAAAGTCACACATGTTTTACAAAAATATGACAACAAAACTTATTTTAACATGTATCATAAAACTCTTTAAATCAAAAAGCCCGAATAAAGATTTTAAAGATATGTATTATATAGTAAAAAAGCATTTATAATAGCAATTAAAAATAAATGTAAAAATCTAATAAAACTAATTCTCAGTAAAAAAAATCACTTGGTATGTATAAAATTAATTTTACATAAAAACTATTTAATATTTAATTAATTTAAATCTTTAAAAATTTATAAAAAAATAATTGATTTTACTGAATATTTTTAGAATGTTTTTTACTATCACTTACGCAGCACCCTTTCTGCGCAAATCCTTAGTTCAAAATCGGTTTTAGTTATATTAGTCATTGGTTGTTTTTATCTTGCTTGTAAATTGTAACGCAGTCTTTCATGTAGCGACGAAAAATAAATGAGAATTTATTAAAAAAACATCTTAGTATCTGTTATGTATTTTGCCATTGAAAAAATAGCTAAAATTAAAATGATTGTTTAGCAGTGTCCGAATTGCATTTATGCAACACTTACGCAACACCCGATTTATTATTCCTGTGAGTTTTTTCTCCCTTTCTGCGCAAATCCCTAGGTCAAAGTCGGTTTTCGGTTTTATTTTTAAGGCGTCATTATGCTCTCGGCTCCGGTTCCTCGCCGGCTGCCGGTGGATTAAATATGAGCTTAAATAATTTCAGACGCAAAACTCCGCTTCTCGGACCCGAACGCCGCACGGTTTGGGGATGGTGGTTAGGGGTCGGTTTGCGAGGGCGGATTTGTCTTGGAGCGACTGCTGCTACTGTTGTTTCCGAGGCTCCAAATTTGCAATTGAAATGCGTACCAAACCGCATTTCAATCTTTGGACTTCTTTCTTTCGTTCGGGACAAACTGTATAATATATAATATATAAACAATATCTTAGAATAATATTTTGCTGACAATCGTTACATGCATGCCAATATGTATTTCACTATTGAACTGTAAAAATATTACTCAAAATTATATCAACTCGCTAATCTTCAGAATTTTAATTTAAAACAAACATATCTTGCTTCAAAGGCATAAGTTCAAATTTCAGTAGCTCTAGTTAAGTTGATACAACCATCTTTGTTTACTGATTCTGTCTCATTGTACCTGCACCACGCCATAACTCAATTGGTTCAAATTATTATCTTGATCTTCTGCAAACTTACTGACTTTGAAATATGACTGAATCAATTTATGGTGTGTTAGATTTAGTATATCAAATTGTGAGTTGCATCTTTGATATATACATATACAGCAATATTATTTTGGTTATAGTGGTTTAAAATGTCTTATTCTATTGTACTTCTAAAAATGTATTTTAGTCTAATAATCTGAACACGCCTATATACAAGAACGTTACAGTTGAACAAATATATTGGGTAGCAAATAAAATAAAGCCAAGCTCACAATAAAGTCAGAGGTGCCTTAGGGCAGTTGCTTATTTATATACAGCCGACATAGAATTATAATATTCTCATGAAAATCCAGACGAAACATCTTTGTGACATTTACTATAAAAAATAATATAATAGGCAAATACTAAAAATGATTCGGGGGGTTATAAAAAAACACATGTTCTATAAAAAACTATTTTTATAAATCAATAATAAAATAGGTTTTTCAGCAAAATTTTCATCAACATGAGTTGAGTTTAAAGTTTTTATAAAAAGTATTAAACATAATGTTAATATTGATGTACCTCTGTTTAATATACAACACAATTGTGACTTCTTGCAAATTATATATTTTTTTTTTGTTATTTATAACTAACAGCTGACGGTTTTTTTTAATAAAAACACGTTATAATTGCTTAAATTTCAGAAATTACTCATATTTCCGAGTTAATATTGTGCAGCTGTGGACTTTTTCAATAGCTTGAATTGATTGTCTTTTTTTTTAAATCAAGACGATTAAGTGTATCTAAAATAATTTATCATGGTAATTTTTTTTTACATACTGTGTTTTAAATAAAAATAAATAGTGTTTTTTTTAATAACATCTAATATTCAAGCTATTTTTTTTCGATTCCCTATAACTTATATTCGAATACTTAATCGTTTAATATTTGTTATTTGAATAATAAAAGTTTTACCTGCAATATAAAACTATACTTTGTTCAGAAATCACAATCAGTAGCCAAATTTCAATAAAAATATTTTATTCGACTCTTTATTGCGTGCTTTATAAAAATGTGCGTATTTAAAAGTACCGTTTCTTTTGACCATTCAATGTATGTTTATTACTATCCTATGTCTAAAATTCAATTAACGTGATTTATTACTCCATATTATAATTTATATAAAACTGAAAATGACATTAAAAACAATGCGTATTTGACCGTTAAATGTATAATATGTTTATCACTGTCCTGCTTTTTTTAAAATATGTATTATACCCTTATAATAATTTATATAAAACTGTCAATAATTATAGATTTTTAACTGAAAATAATCACATTAAGTAGTTCTGTTTTTTACTCTGCTAATAAAATATTTTACTAATATAATTACAATTAAATAGATTATGCTAAATTAAAATTGTTAACATGCGGTGTAAATTAAATATTGCCGAATTTCTAACATTTATATATTGTTATTAAATAGTACGATCAGTGCAATATTATTTTAACTAAATAAATTTCATCCATCTTAAATTTTAAGTACGTGTGCTTTTTATCGATTTATGCAATAAAATTGTGCAACTTCAGTACCCCTGAATTTTCCATCACAAATTTCTCGGGTTTTAAATTTAAACATCTATGAAGCGTAAGAAATGTAAAATGAGAAATATTTTCTTGCTTTTGCTAGCTTCAATATAGTATTTACTAACACTTTTTTGTCATAAAGATAAAATATATAAAAGTAATTTATTTTCGATTTGAATATTATAATATAATGAAAGTAAATATGTTAACTAAAAAATTACCATTTTGATTTAAAATCGCTTTGAGTAGAAGCGTATTTATTGTACTAACACACTTAAGCTCAACATTCAAAATATGAGCTGGGACAAGTACATATTTCAATAAATATATTCTTAACAGATATAAGATAAACGAGGGCATGACGAGTTAACTCGTCATGCCTATTAAATTGATAATTTTTCTATTACGATTAAATTCGTATAGACCAAATATTCAATATTTGAGTTATTTAATGCCATGGAAAATATAATGGTAATTTTATATCTATTGTATAATAAGAGCAAGGTTAAGTGATCGTTCAGTAGCTATTCTATATTCATACTTTATGTAATGGTTTAGTTTATTTTGTTATTTATTGATTGTTGTCTTTGATACAAAAAAATTGTAGTATTATCAATTTCAAATGGTGTGAATGACGTCATACAGTGTAGCGTCTAAAATTTAAAATATTTTTATAAATTCAACCAAAACATTTTCGTTTTGGCAAGATAAGAATTCATGCAAGAGAGAGAGATAGAGAGAGAGTACTCTTAGAGCCGACTTGGCACTGTTCCAGATACGTACGGAGGACGATCACCTATAAAACTGTGACCGGATTAAAAAAATAAATGAAAGGATTTATTATTATCCCGTATTCATTCATTGAAATGTATAAATATAGATGAATAGTGTCGTTATCTGGAGAGATGTTAAAATAATGAAGATTTTCGCCTCAATCGTTTTTTGGGTCGTTGCTTTTGCTGTCGTAATATTTCTTTAAACCTCTACTTTGTAGATATAGATGTTATGTTTTCGTTATACCGACAGCTACTTTAATTATTAAAAACAAACTAGTTTCAAAGTAAAATTTATTGAGGCATAGGCACATATTTATTTTCTCAACAGAAAATTATAAATAAAATGATTTGCACAGTGCTACTAAACCAAATCAGTTTTCTATTAATCCATAATAATTTTTATTCTGATCGATCATTAAAGATTATGTTTTCCTAGATTTTCCTTATGTCACAGATCGTGCATATTAACATATATTGATTGTAAGCTGTTATAATAGCTTTAAATTATTAAAATATATTACTGATTTCAGTCTGGTTTATTTATTAATAGATTGTGTTGACCTGGTCACGCATTTCACTAACACCTGTCATATAACTACATTATGTATTGTCAGTTTTTAATGCAGATGTTGCTATTTTATCGTGTAATTATTTCACTTATCGCTAAATTTTGCGAAGACCTCAAAATCTACAGGTCATGCGTTATCAATTATTACTGATATGTGTATCTCTTATTTCTTCGCGCCATGCTACGTATTGTAATAGTTGATATAATATAAAACAAATACATCTAAAGTTTTCCATTTGAACCTCTTTTTAATTTGCCGATTTTTCACTGCAACGGTCAGGCGATTTTCTAACTTTTCACAGTTATTAAGTAAAAGTATGCATCGTTCGAAAAGTATTGGAAAAGTGCCAAAACTAGACACTTATCGCGAAGCGCCGGGACTAACCTTCAAAGGTCGCATTTTTTATTATTTATATGTATATATATATATATACAGTTTCATTGTGTATTTTTTCTCGTTGTTCTTGTTGCAAATATAACTGACCACAGCTAACCAAATTCGTGTTATTGCCACGGATATATCACACACTCAAACTCGTCCGAACCGGTTTGCGGAACAATAAATTATAAAATCCACACTATACTCGATAAGTCTATAGTGCGAAAAGTCGATGAATTTATAATGTATTTATTTATAAAATAAATCAGACGTTGTTATGACATATTGATTATTTATTCGTCAATATCATTATAGACACAAGTAATGAGTCCGCTCAACTTGAGTTACGTAACTAAATATAGCGTTCATTAACTACAGTATCTAAATGTTATATTTATTGTAACTTTCTTTCAAAGTTGTCTAAGAAGTAATGTCGTATAATAAACTAATCGCAAAAAAACGAAATGTGCCCAATTAAATTCTTGTTACGATATCGCATTATTCGAACATCATGGAAAAAGAAAAATTGATTCAAATAATACTTAATATCAAAACATTTCCTATCCTAAATAAAATGTTATTTAGCTATGCGGTACTGCTTATTGTTTTTTAATTTAAGTGAGCTCCAACGGTTTGGACGCATATAAAATCAAAAGCGAAATGTTTGTTCTATGGTCAAATTCTAACATGTGAAATTTAGTGCGGTGGTATTTTGGCTATCACTGAATGGAAAGAATTCCAACGTCCTTTTAGACTTCGATCCTTTGAATAAAGCTGATGATTTAGACCAAAACCAGAATTTTTGTTTTTATTTAATACAGATCGATGGTAGATTCAAAATAAGAACATTTTGCAACGTCCCTATGTTATAAAATGTGCAATTTAAATTTTTGTTTAAGTAAGGTCCAACGGTTTGGACAAAAAAAATCAGAAGCGAAATAGTAATTCTATGGTCAAATTATGACGGCTGGAATTTAGTGCGGTAGTTTTCTAGCTATATATCATTAAAGAATGGGGAGATGTACAGCGTCCATTCGAGTCCTCAATCATTTGAACATTGACGATGATTCGAGGTGGAACCAGACTCTTACTTTGCTTAAACTTATCGGCCTCTAGCATTTGAAACAGTAGCTATAAAATCAATTTGGGTCTGCAGTTTTTTGTTAAAGTATGGTCCAACGATTTGGACGAATACAAAATTCGAAATGGTAGTTTTATGGTCAAATTTTATAGTGCGGTATATACCCTTCATAGAGATTTCACCGATTTACAGACTGAAAAGTCTGGTGATTAATAGAATACTCGCTTTTAAATATTCGTAATATAATTTTGCCTTACCTAGTTAGTACAGATTTAACTTAACTTACATCTGTCGTGCTACAACGAAAGCTTATAAATAAACTATTTTGCCTACAAAACAGTAGATTCAAAAGTGCACCTTTCTCATCATCTAAAATTTATAATTTAGGTGTCCGGTAACGCTTGATGATTTTTCGTTAAAGTAGGGTCCAACGGTTGAATGCAAAATATCGGATGTGAATAGTAGCGGTACCGCCATACATATACGGTGGTCGATCTTTCACTGTTTTAAGGTAGCTCAGATAGTTATGTATAATATTTACATTAAATTTGATTTAATGTAAATGATTTCGAGTACGAAATAAATAAACATAACAAAACGTTTTTTATTAAAAAATATTGAAAGCCTCTGAATTGATATAAAAAAAGCACTAAAACCGATATTTAATAATAGAAAATTAATAAAACGTTAAAATTCACTGATTTTTTTCTATAATATAAAATAATAAGAAATAAATAACTGCCGAAATAATTATGTAAAAAATACGTTAATTGACGAATTAATAAAAGTGTGTAACTTAACTCAATACTCAAAAGGGTTAAGGAATAAGACGAAGTTCTTTGTGCCTTCCAATCTTTGATTCTGTAAACAATTGGGCGAAAATAGAATTATTGTTTTGGTTTAATATATGTATTATCAGACGCTTTTGCGTGTGAAGTGAAATGTGCAATTCAGGGAAGCTTGACCTGCTTATTGGCAAATATCTGCACCTATCCCTGCTTTTTGTTAAAGTAAGGTTCAATTGTTTTATTAAATTATTGATTTGAAAGAGCGCACGATTTTTAATTTATTTTCTAGTTAACATGCTTGGGATTCTCATATTTGTTTTAACTTTGATAAATATATATAATATGGTTCTCCACCTTTAAGTGTGTAGAATATTTTAGATTCAAATTCTCAAAACTGTTTTGTCGCGTCCGCTCGAACAAACGGTCATTGTGAGTGAAATATCACACAATGTGCATTGTTCGCTTCGTGAGAAATGTTACAAAAAACTTTACAGATTTCAGGCTCTCGAGCGAGAGCAACTTTCAGGACTTTTTTGTTGTCGTAGCGAGTGAGAATTTTCACCTAAAATATACTCGGAATGTCACGGACGTCATATTTTTACAACAATACGGAGGATTTTTTTTTCATTTTCTCGGCTCCAAGATGAACTTTTTATGACTAAACAACCCTTCTTATAGTATGTATCAAAAGTCAAATTTAATAGCTTATTGAACATAGTATCATAATGTTATAATTTTAACAATAAACTTAGTTGATTTTATAAATTAGTTCATAAATTAAATCTTACAGTAATATATGACCAATGCGATAGTTCGGTTATTATGTACATAATCAATGTCTGGAAGATCGTATTATAAAAATATTTACATTGTAATTTTAAATTAAATTCGTTATTAATTTCATGATATTTGCGGCAAATACTAATTTTTATAAAGCCATTCCAGCGAGTTTTTACGTTAAGAAAACTTTCAATCGTTCCTCCGAGTTCAAAAAATCTTAATAAAACTTTACCATTATGATAGAGCAAGTCAAGATATTTGACTTTCATTTCTGATGAAATAACGATTCAACGCTGACAGAACTGGTTCAATAACAAACGATAGATTGAGATATTTCCCATAAAGTACCTGCTTGTGAATAATACAATGAATTGCATATTCACAAGCCTCATATTTTTTCAACTAAGCCGGAACTCGTTCTGCCATTGTATTTGACAAATTTTAGACCATTTTATTTTAGATTATTTTCGTCTGTAGTTGATCCATGTAGACTATTCATAAAATATTCAGTCACCACAAATAAATCACAGCCACTATAAAGTATCTGTAAAACTGTTTGCAGAAGCCTCTGCCTTTTCTATTCTTACATAATATATTTATGTGTGAAGCAATAGGAGCACCACCTACGTTCATATCTCGCAACTCTCCAATTCGTTCCGTTAAAGCACATACTTAGAAATTAGATTGCTGAGCACTGATCTAATAATCCTAAGGGATTAGCTCGTAATGTTCCAAAGAAGTCATACAAATAGATTAATTTTGAAAAAAATACGTATTAATACCTTATTTATATTTTCATTGTATACTTTTATTCGATTCACAATACCTTTGTAATAAAACATAAGTATTATGTTTCATAAATAAATTACATTTTAGCTGAATAATAAATTATATTTCTTACCATTTAAACATAAAACACGCTTTTCTCGGTTTCACAAATTATACTAAGTATTGTACTAAGGTTTCTACGTTCATTATTATCGACTTCTCTTTGTTTAATTTCATTAATAGCTTTGGTACTAAACCTCGCCTCTGTTTTGTTCCCAGTTATATTGTATCCTTGTATAGCTTATAAACGATTTTTTTACTTGAATTATTTTCATTTGCCTTTGTTGATCCGCTTGTGACATTATGACTTACAATTGACCACAAATAAGCATTATTCTCTCGCTGCTATTCTTATGCTATAGCAAAAACAATGCTTTTGTTTATAAATTCATATATAATAGATAACAGGTAGCTTCTTTTTTATCAATTATCTCGTCGATCGAGCTGCAATTGATAACATAATTTGAATCGAGAGATTTATTTTATCGACATATTCAAGTAGCAGAACGAAATAGTCAGACTATTGTAACTATGTATTACCATTCATCATATTTCAAAGCGCTGTATGTTTTTCTCGTGAAAAGAATACCGAATCTCATCTATTATTCTTTTTTACTTCCTCGCCTTCCGTTGATCTTAGAACTCCGCACAAATGGATCGGTCATGAAAATTCTTCGCTTTTCATTTCATGCGAGGCGTGAACTCTATTCTAAGTGCATTCACTCCACGTTTTTCGTGTCTTTTCTCAATTGGGTGACGTGTAAGAGTCAAGGGTGTTGTGTATTGTTCTTGGATTTATTTAAAACGCTGTTCTCTTATCTAAGAGCGCCGATTTGAACTTTGCTAATAGTATTATCTATATTAATATATTCGTATGACGTTAGTCTGTTCACAAATGAACAACGTATTATATAAAATCTTAGGGTTGAATTTAAATAGCTAGTTACTGCACAAGGTTGTTGCGTACCTCAAAATTGAATTTTCCGAGCTATTTTTTTTTTTTAAATACATATGATATGATGGTCGGTAACTTAAAATGCATTATCACTTACTCGGTCATTATTCGATCATTGAAATCAAAGATTAATACATTAAAAATATGTTTGTGATGATCAATTCCCTCCGTTCTTAAAATATTATAAACCTCCGTTCTTAAAATATTATAAAACGCAAAAGATCTCCAATGTATTAATTCTTTCTTGTCGTAAATAATAAATTTGCCTTCTGTAATTCAGTTTTATTTGAAAGAACACAAGAAACTCAGTCTAGTATACATTATGATCACCTGTGATTGATTAATTTTGCGATTAGAAAATCAACTATACAAAGTCGAGATTGCGTATTTATGATGCGACCTCCGTTCTTTGTAGGTATATAAGTATAAACCAAAACACGACAACTTTACTCTAAACGGAATGCTAACGAAAGGTGTATTGTTCCATCTAGATTACGCTCCAGCAAACTTATTCGCCGCCGTGGCTTGGAATTGATGAGTTCATCCTCCATCAGACTTTTCAAACACTCGTTCACGATGTAGTTTAGCAGCCGTAATGAAGTATTTTACAGACCAGGACGAAGCATTTAATCAGCATCGATGAACTAAGTAAAGACACTTTAATGAGAACTACTGCGTTTTCAATCTTCTACTTTATTTATTTGATGTGACTCGCCAACAAATCTAGATATAGCGAAACAATTTAAACACTATTTAAAATTCAATTAAAGCTAAATTTATTTTAATAATAATCAAGCCGATGTAATCTCGCGAATGCAGATTTCACGCGGTTAGTGTTACTCCACACATAGTAAGCATATGTTAGAATGAGTCTGATTAATTGTTTGTGTAAGAGTAAGCGCCTTTTTTTATATTAAATATCATTTTCAAAAGTTTTAAACCGTGTTTATTAAATTTAAGCTTGGTGTCCAAGTGTAAATCCACACTACATTATTGCCCCGTCCACTTTGGAGAGGTGGTGGCAAAGTTTATCTACGTTTCGCTAATATATATGACATGGTTTTATTCAGCTTGATTTTAATTCACCACCTCTCGAAAAATTTCTGTAATTTAACACTAGTTAAAATATGTGTTTCGTCAGCTTCTTTCATAATTGTATAATATTTTCTGGTATGAAAATGACTTGATTGTGTAATATGAAGTTTATATATTTATAGTGAAACTAATTTAATTTAAATGTTACTCCATACCTAGCAAGCATATGGTAAAATGTATCTAAATAATTGTTTGTATAATAATATTTTTTAATAAGCCCTTTTTAATACATATACAGTAAGCTATTTAGAGTGAAGCTCAAATTTTTGAGTCTAGATGTAAACCATGGTATTTAACGCTAGATTACCATTCTAAATTACTCTTATGTCCACTTTGGAGAGGTGATGGCAAAGTTGATCTACATTTCACTAATATATATGACATGGTTTTATTCAGGTTGATTTTAATTGTCCACCTCTGGAAATATTTACTCAAGTTTTCAATCTATATCTATATAAACGCATATTTTTTAATTTTGGTTTAATGTGTTAATGCGGAAATGACTTCTTTAGATTAATATTAAAAATATAATATATTTTATTTTATAGTTTTAATTTGGATGTTACTCCACACCTAGCAAGCATATGTTGAAATGAGTCAATTTTTTGTTTATTAAGGTTTTATAATAAGCTCTATTTCTATTAAATATCGGTGATAGCAGGCCTTTTAGAGTGAAGATCAAATTTAAATTTATACTTAAGTTAGATTTGTATTATAAATTACTGTCATGTTAACTTTAGAGAGCGGGGGTAAAGTTTGTCTACGAATCTTTTCACGTTGATTTTAATTTTCCACCTCTCGAAATTTTTATTAAAGTTTTTAAAAGATTTCTGTAATTTAACCACTTTTAAATTTTTTTAAAAAAAATACAACTCAAAATATATAAAATAAAATATGTCACCAATTTGCAAAATGGTGGCAAGTCAAATAACCGTTGGAAAAAATTCTACATAAATGAAAAACGTTTATATAGAAACTGCATTTTTTTTGTAACAATAAATTTCATATGGTTTGCCATAAAAGCTTTTATAAAAATTGCGATTTTTCGGATCTTGTAAATATCTTATATCCACTAAAAAAAAATTAAATATGTCTCTGTTGCAAAATCGTAAATCGTAAAAAAAGTGTACGTAATGAAAAACGTTTTGGAATAGAAACTGCATTTAAATATTTTTTTAAATGCTTATAATATTAGCCTGATTATTGTTTGTATATTCAGATTTTTAGTAAGCGCTTATTGTAAGTGACACAATGACGTTGTCATTTAAAGCGGTTTTTATTTAATTCTAGTAAACCAATGTATTTAACGCTAGATTTTCATTCAACGTTACTGGTGACAGTGTTTACGTCTCGTAAATATATTTGATTCTGGTTGATTTTAATTTTCTACCTCTCGAAATATTTGAATACATAAATATATAACATAAAGAGAATCGGCTCGAGTAAACTTTCCTCAGGAATTCCAGCTGGAATTTTACGTATATCGATTAGAGATAGTCGGGAGATTTATATTTGTATAGTTTGTGAATCAAACCGTCATGTTAAACGAGTGTACTTAGGAAAGCACATCTTCAAGCTGCTGGTAGATAATATACACAAACCGGAGATTCTGGAAGAAGTTCATTTTTGTGTGCCACTTAATCACCTGCGCTTTTTCCCAAGTATTGTTTGAAGGACGTGAATATTGAATAACTTCACATCTGTCAGATAATATGGATTTGTTCTCGTGCGCATTGTTTTATTGTATATATATACATATAATTTTCTCTGTTATATAAATAAATAAATTATAAATTCCCGCTGAATTGGCACAATTACTCCTAACTCAATCACAATTATATAAAGTTGCCAACATGCATATGTGATGATATTGTATACGGATAGATAAGATAGATCTCCCATTGGGATTATGATATCAGTATTGATTTTGTTGCGCAGTAATAAGACACTATTCAAATGATGCAATTATTAATTGTCAGTGTCATGATTTATCAACATATGTTTATAGTGATTTCCGCATTTTCAAAGTTTTGGAATCGTCGGAAAAACGGGAGCGCCAGTCATAACTCATATAACATGCCGTCTGTTTGAGAATTGCTTTTTCGCCCACGTGAAAAAGTATCTGAAACCCATAAAGCGCGCTTTTCGCGCGGCAGGACATTAGTTTGGGCGCAGCAGGAGGAGATCCCGTTTCCGCGGTCGGTTTTCCACTCGACTCGTGCTCGGGGATTCCCGAGTATTTTGTTTCGGAAAAGGCTCGGGCGTAGGGATGGGCGCAAGGGGGTGTCGGCGGCAGGGCTGCGGCTGCGTGCGCCAACGATCGATACTGCCGAGAGCGTCGGCGGCGAGCACGGTTACCCCTGGCAACAGGATGCCCCACCGCCGACACACATCCTACCACCCACAGACGCCCCCTTATAATACGTATTTTTCTCGCCGGCCCCACTAACCCTGCCGCTCCTGGACGCACTACTCACACCGGTGACTGAGTGCCCTATAGTCTACTTTCCTTAAGCTCATCTACGACTGCGTCGTATTGTCCGTTTCTTGAGACTAGTTGCAGTGCAATAAGTATTTTCTTCCTCTTCTGCTTTATATAGCCTGCCCGATTCAGACATCCGATTATACAATGCCTTTACAATCCTCACTCTTACGTCGAGCTTATTCTAGCCCATTCATTTTATTCTCTAAGCAGATCGGTTAAATCTAGCAAAGTTTTTACCATGACAAAGTGCTTACTATAATGCTGTATTTTTTTTATTAATTATATATAATAAGTACCGTTCTTTTTGAACTTGATTAATTTTATTATTTGTGACACTACGCTTTATATTGAATAACGCAGTGAAAACTTATAATTTTCTTACAATAAAAAAAAATTCTAGTAGAAGTCTATCTTTCAATCATATTTATGATATTCTCTCATAAATTATCTTTCGGTAAAGTTACAGTTAAATTCGCTATTTTTAAAAATTGCATATAATAAGTATTATTCATTTTAATACATGATACATTTTTCTTGAATAAAGCAGTGAAAATTTATATTTTTTAAATGTAATTTTCTACAATATAATTTATAGTTTCAGTCATAGACATCTGTTTTTAAATACGAAAGATTTTCTAGTATAAGTTAATATCTTTTAATCATATTTATGATAGTATTCTATGCATCTTCTCCAAAAGTAGTGTCATATATAAAAATCATATTTTTATTTTTGGCACAAAAATTTCATCTTAGCTTGCTTATTTTATATAGCAATCAATGATTTCTAGAAAGAGTAATAGTTGCAATTCAATTCACTAATGTATAACTAGTTAAATTAAAAATAAATATTTATTTTGAACATGTTAAAAGCCGGTATTTATTGGTTCAGTACTTTAACTAAAAGGTATGTTCTGTTCTGGTTTAATTCAATAGTAATTTTAACCTAATGGTAATATTTTAACAGAGAACCATAATACCCATTATGTAATCCGCTTAAATATACCACAAAATATTTGTATGTTAAAATCCACATTCATACATACAAATAGTACTATGAATTTAAATGAATTCCATAAATGTGCATTGTAAAATCAATGGATTTAACTATAGTATACATAAAAACATGAATCGTAATATCTATATTTAATTTTAATCCTCAATATAATGTTAAAATATTTAATTAGTTAAAAATTAAATTAACAAATCCACAAATTATTTATTATGGAACTTCTATTACTTGCTGTGAGTTTAAGTTTACCCCTATGAAATTCTCTATAAATAAACGCATTTGGTTTAATATGATATTTTCAAGAATAGCGAATTTTGAACGTTAACGAAAATCGGTATTATTTGTGTTTTATCATTTCTTTATAGTTTTATAAGATTTGCTTAAATATGTAAATACAAAAAGAATCCCTCATTATATAAGTTTAAGAAATGTGTACATTTAGAAGAATATCTCTAAATATCCTACTGGTTGAGTTCAACGTTAATATTCTGCTAACAGTTATACATTAAATATTATATTAGTCTCCGCAAGGGATTTAAATCCCGGAGAAAATTTTCAATCCTCGGATTAACTATTTCTAAATATATAATAGTTTCATAGTATTACGGAAACTTTAATTAAGATATATTTGTAAGAACTGACAATCAACGTTGTGCATATATATTCGTAATCCTTGGTTAGATTTATAGGAATTTTTATATAAATAGTTTTTGAGTGGTAGTTCAAATATTTATAAGAATATAATGCCAAATTTATATTATTTATGTTTATTAATATTTTGTATCTATGAGGTATATTGAGTAATTTTAACTCTTTTTTTACTTTTATTTTATAAAAACAGAAAAATCAAATTAACTAATTGCTCATATTTATATAACATTAAGTCTGATTTTAACGTATATAAAATATAAATGTTTATTTATATATTTTTATTCCTGGTTTAAGTTGAATATGTACACCTTTTTATGGGATTTAATCTCATAAAAATATGTTCAAATATCTCGGTGTTTTTTTTTTTGTTATATTTAATATATCGAAGTGTTATCTATTTTTAATTCACGATGAGGAATAACACCGAGTTGCGAAAAAACCGTGGGGCATTAGAAGCGATTCTTAATGAAATATTTCGCTGGGTTTGCAGTTTTATTGGGCACTCTAATTTATTATGTAACCCCAAACCGGTGAAACATGTAAAATTGCAGCCCTTAATATTAATTCAGCTTTTTTCAGTTAAACTATGGTATAGTTAATTTGCATATGAGTATAAAATCGCTTTAAAATGCGCAGCAGCATTTTTATGTTATTACTCAGACATATGATTTAATTTAGGCAATACAATGTTTTTTAAGCATTGGACAATATAATGAATACATAAATGCAATAATATGAAATTAACAATATTTCTATGAAAGGCAATCATAGTAATATGTATATAATAGTAAATAAATTCATGTATTAATTCTTTCACAGATTTTTACAGGTAAAATTCCGTTGCATCTAAACAGACGTTACAACTGAGTAAACTTATTATTATGTATCAAACTATTATTATTAATATGAAATTATTTTAATAGAATTAATACAGTATTTTAAATCAAGTGGTTTCATTATGATTTTATTGTAAATCTGTGTTACAACCGGGTTAGCACAATCAATAACCACTAAGTAGTCTTAAAGCAAATTTTATAAATCAGTAATTCAATAATAATTAATAATTCCGATATCACAGACACTATACAAATTAAAAAAACACTAGGGTCCACGTGAGATATGTTTTAGTTAAATTTAGTTCAGTTTAAAAACACTAATATCATATAAAGATCCATAAATTTTTTTTCCAAAAAATTTGAAAAAATTCTGAAATTACATGATTTGAATTTATGTCATGCATTCTTGTAATTAAAATATGGATCAGGAGACATATGTATAATTTTATATATTTCAATAATATAACAGAAGATAGGTATGAGATTATTCAAGTTAAATATATATGGTATCTTTCCAATGGATACCTTCCATTGCGGAATATAAGAGGCACCGCAGATTTTTTTATGTTTTTAAATCATAGTTTTATCGTTTCTGTTAGGTAAAGTTGTTAAGTCGCTCTGAATTATAGCAAAATTGCTTCAATAAATCGCCGAGCGTGACAAATGCGTCGTCAATACTTGGCTGTCACACACAAACTACGCTTCTGAGGATCTCATTTTTTAGATATTTTTGCTAGGTAATGGAATGTATATATAATTTAGACTCATATGCTTATATGTTATACATTTTAAAAAAATACTCCTCAATTCGCAAACGAGAGGTAAAAAGGGACAGAGGACAGAGCACTCATTGCGTTACAAAAAATGCGGTAAAAGCAAACAGTTTCGTTATACACGTAGTATGTTATATACCACAGCGCGTAAACACGGAGCAGAGAGTTCTGCTTTTGACACTTTTCGAAATAAACGCGTAGGCCAAACTTGACCGAGTTTATTGTGTGGACACGCTTGGCCCACCCGACACAGTCTGACTTTACTGGAATTTACATAAAACGAAAACGCGAATCGATACGCGGCGCGTACTACCGACATACCAAAATACGCATATATTCCTAGCGAGCTACTCTAATTTTTGTGGTCCACTCGATGTCTTAAATAAGGAGGTAATGCTCTTTTAAAATCACTGCTTTAGATGCTCTTAGATAATTAGATTAGTAGTTTTGGGATAACGCGTCACGTGACCAAAGTAAGAGTCTTCTGCTTTGTATAATCTGTATTAATATTTGGATTTTTCTTCATCTGCGACATCATGTCCATCCAACTGATACTGAGCACCCAACTAAATGTCCACAGAGAACAATTTACACATTGCCATCATCATTCTTCGAGTTCAAGTCGTGCCAATTAATCTTGTTCTGTCTTTCTCGATCCGGCATCTTATGTCTAGCGTGTGGTTACAGTCTTCGTCTAGAGCAGTGTTTCCCAGCCTTTTTTATGCCATGCCCCACCGTAGTCTTTTCAAAAGTCATATGCCCCACTGGGATCTTTTTTAATAAAACAGTAGGTAAATTTTCCAAACGTATATTATAATTGAAATAATTACAAAATACAAATTAAAAATGTAAGTAAAATAAAATAAAATGGTAATGCCTAATCCATTATTAAATTATTAAATTCACTTACGCTTGCTACAAAGAAATTTTATGTCTGGATCTAACTTGGTTAATTTCAGTCTTAAGCTCCCTCTATTTGTAATATTCAATCGATTTCTTTTTTTAATGAGTAAATCGCTTATGGCGCTAAAACCACATTCCACTAAATAAGATGATGGAAAGGGTAATAATAAATTTCTAGCATGCAAAGTAATATTAGGATATTTTGTGTTAGTTTCTTCGCACATCCATGCCATTATTCCTTTTATATTGAATAAATTTGTAATCGAATCATCATTTTTCATTTCCGAAAGTTCTTCTTCATACAAATTTTCATTTGAAATATCTACCAGCATTGGTTGTGTCAACCAAGCTGGAAAATGTATCTCTTTTAAATCAGCAAATCGTTCTTTAAAATCAGTTGATAAAGTTTGCAGATGGTCCAAAATAACACGTTTAGCATTATCAGTCACTTCACATTTTTGGAGCCAGTAAAATGTTTTAAAATTGTTGTTAAAAATATTTTTTTTAGATAATTCGATAAAAGTGGTAAATGCAAATATCTTTGCTTTTGCATCGACAAGTGTTTACTCCGATCCTTGAAGTTGGCTATTTAAAATATTTAATTTTTCAAATATATCAGTTAAATAGCTTACAAATACTTTACCGTCGACCGTCATCAAAAACTTCATATCGGATCAGTTGCTTAAAAAATCACAAAGGGTATCGAATAATTCCATAAATCTTTTTAAGGAATTTCCTTTTGAGAGCCATCTTACTTCAGTGTGAAGTAACAGTCTTACGTGTTCCGCATTTTGTTCTTCACAAAATAACTTGAAGAGACGCTCAGATTTAGCATTAGTTTTAATCACATTGATACACTTTATAACGGAATTTAGTACCTCGTTTAGAACAGGTGAAATGTATTTAGCCACCAAGTTTTCCCTGTGAATAACACAATGCACCACAGTCATATCTGGATTCTCGTCTTTCATTAATTTTAAGCAGCCATTTTTATTTCCCATCATATTGGGAGCACCATCTGCAGCACAAGATATTATATTTTTCATTGGTATATTTTTAACATCTAAATATTCTTTTAGCTTATTAAATATATCTTTGGAGGTAGTGGTGCTTTCTAATGATTTGCAGAATAACATTTCTTCTGCAAATTCTCTTTTATCAATATATCTTACGTAAGCTTGCAACACGGCTTTACTGTCTCTCAAAGTTGATTCATCCATTTGTAGTGAAAATTTTCTTGTTTTCAGCTTTTCAACAAGTTGGATTTCAACGTTTTCACTCAATTCGTCTATTCTTCTGCAAACAGAAGTGTTGCTGAAGGGCATAGCCTTCACGAGTTTGTCATCTTGTTGTAGAACTGTTTTAAGAAATGCTGATATTGATGGCTTGATTAGATCCTCTCCTATAGTATGGTTTTTTCCACATTTAGCGATGAGCAATGAAATTTGGTAACTAGCCTCAAGACTACGATCAATACTTGCAGTTTGTGCACAAAATAGATTTGTTAATGTTGTTCGTTTTCCAAATTTTTCTTTAAGATTTTGAAAGAAAATAATATCTGAATTAATATGAGTACTATGTTTCGCTGTGCTTCAAGACGACCTCGTTTCATTGTTTCATTGGTAAAGGATTTCTCACACAGAAGACAAAAAGGTAGGCATTCGTCATGCCCAGCCGGTATAAATCCAAATTTTAAGAAATCCTACGCACGTGGGTATATTTAGTCGTGAACGAGCAAATTATATTTCTATTTGGAATATTTGATAATTTCCGACGTGTCCCATCTCTGAAGCGTGGTGTCCCATCTCTAAAGCGTGGTGCCCCACCTCTGAGGCGTGGTGCCCCACCGGTGGGGCGTACGCCCCACCGTGGGAAACACTGGTCTAGAGTGTATCCGAAATAGATGCAATTTGTTGTACTCTCTATTGTTACTCCATCTACGAGCAGATTGATTAGTATGTCTTATGTCTGAATGAAGCTCATGAAGCTTCTTCTACTTTTTTTATAATAACAGCGGTATTACTGAGATAAAAAACAGTTAATACCGGTATTGACATGACTATTATTTTTATTATTAATTGGTGATAAAAAATCGCAAAAATAATGTCCATTCATTCAACGTCAATTAAGTTGAAATACAATATTTATTGATTAGATGAAAGCTAAACCATTGCTTTGCAATAGTTTTACTTTAGATATAAAATGTATCAAGAATACTGACCTATCCAACTTTCCTCATATTGTAAAGCAAGCTACGGATATTAAAATGTAAATACAATCTTCAAAGAGTTTTTCAATTAAACTCAAACTTAAGATCAATAAGTTCATCATTAATTAGGTCAGATTTTTCAATACAGTTTGCAGCAGAAATAAAAGGATTTAAATCACTTGTTAACTCATACGCCTGAGAAAGCAATTCCAATTTGAATATTAAAATACCTTGTACTATTTATTATTTAAATATGTATCTACTATTCGTTAACCCTTTCCAGGCATATTGCGACTATTTTATTATTAGCACAGTATTTTTTTACTCGTCATCTATTTAACGGTATTTAAGGAAGAACGTTGATAAGTTTTGCGGTTGTTCAAATGTGTATCTTTAAGTAAAATAAAATAGTTTTGTCAACATAGTTTTACATAAAAAAGCAAAAATATTAGTTTATTTCTAAATTTTGCAAATCTATTATGGACCTGGTGGAGTTTTTTTAGGACCGCAAAGGGTTAATATTCATATTTGATGGGCCACCGAGAACGAATTCTGGCCCTGAAAAAAACAATGATTCCGGACCTCATGACAAAAATGTCATTTTATATAATTTTTAACATCGTAATATAATTTCTTGAATAAATAATAATAGGTACAATATGCTACAAATAAATATAAAAATTAGCGTCATATTTTCTTAAATCATATTTTATGCGATATATTTTAATTAGGCATTTAAAGTTATTAAAAAGAATCGAATAAATCACATCTAAACCGAATTTTGCCCAATAGAAGAGCGCAAAAAACAATTATCCCTTCTCAGAAGTCAAAAATCCACGTCAAAAGCAATAAAATCGTGCCGTCGCCGTCGCAGTGGGAACGCTCGTTACCGAGCGTTCCCACTGCGACGGCGCCGACATGGTTTTATTGCTTTTGATGTGAATTTTTGACTTCTGAGAAGTGATAATTGTTTTTGCGCTCTCCTATTGACCAAAATTCGGTTTGAATATACTTTGATCAGCCCTCTTATAGTAATATCGATAGGGATGGCTTTCATATTTTTTTAAACATAGTGTAATTAACGAAATGAAGACAAACTGTGGAGCAATATGTGAGATGCGATTTCTGTCTGTACTTACTCTTCATCTTATTTTCCCCTGAGAGATGAGTTGGCTTACTTTGTATATTTTAGTACTAAAAATATAATTAGTTTTAGAACTGTCATTAGGTTAGGTTTGGGTTTGAACAGCAAATGGACGTTTCGCTACTGTAAAATTGAGCTTCATAAACATTTTACAGCAGCATCCGTTAAATTATATTTTCGCTATTATAAATATATATCTACTGGTGAAAATATATTTGGAATTTACTAGTGAAAATAGAACTTTACTAAAAATACACATTCACTGTAACATTTATACATCGGATGTAAATATATATATTTTTATATATAGAAAAGTTGAAATCATATAATTGTACTAGCACCTGCCTGATAATTTATATTTTCACTGAATGAATTCTGATATGATTTTACTGAAATGACACATTTTAAAAAATATTTTAGGAATAGATTCGAGACGGTTTTTTCTATATTTTTTTAGTAATATCCACATGAAACTGAATGTAATATTTATTTATTTTGCTGCATTAAATCTAGTCGCCAAATTACAGATTACATAATCTATAAAAAAAATTATATAATTCAGCTGATGCTGTTGTTGATTTTTACTATATTTCTTTGCTTCTTCCTGAGGTATTCGATCTAAATTTTTAGATCAATTTTCTAAATTTACTGCAACCAATTTATATTCTTTGAATATTTTCTCTCATGTCAAATATTTTTTAAACGTTCAAAAAGCAATAAAGTTAACAATAATTTGCAAACAAATTTTAACGCAAACGTCAAAAAACTACAATCTGTCCCTTTGTATAATAATGTTTATCGTGAAAGTACTACCTAGAAAGTGGGTGCTTTTGAAGGCAATGTTCCGCTCCTTTTATTTATTTTCTGTATAAAAAGTGCTAAAGGAACTTATACATGAAATACATCAGTACATAATTCTCAAACAACTATAGTTTAGTTCAGATTCATTATTATTTTTTTTATAAATATATTCTTGCTATGATTTTTTCAAGAGTCACGGCCCGGGAATTTGGCAGGCCTGCATATTTGAATTTTTAATAATATAATAACGTCTTAACAACGCAGGTGGTAATTTTTTCTTCGATGTACCGCTGCATAATGTGTCCTTTTTATTTTGCAAATCTTATTATTATTGTGTTATTTAAGTCAACCGTGGGCATGCATGATTAAGAAAAGACACTTTGTTACTGCCGAAATTCCTGAAATTACTCATTGTACAGCTGACTTTCTCAATAGCTGGTTTTGCTTTTTTTTATATATATATACGTTTAATTTTAAGTCTATTTAATGTAATGTATTATGGTTGAATTTTATGAGTATACCAAGTTATAATATTTTATGCAGAAGTTCAAACTTTGAAACAATTATTTTTTAATTAAAATGAACAGAATTTTTTTCTTTAAACTGTATTTTTGCATTCTTTATAAGTTTACGAATATTTTATCGTTCACTATGTAGTTCATGCAAATAACGAATATTTAGATATCAGATTCATTATTTTTCATGTTGTTATTCAAGATAGGCGCTACATACATGTCTTTAAAAAATATTAATGCTTTCATTTGACTGGCATAAAGTTCGTGGAACAAAAATGGTTAAGTAACTCTGGACTAGATAATGAAACAAACAATTGTATATGCAACTCTTAGCGATTGGTTTTAGCAATGTATCTCAATTGTTCTTCATTAACAACAGAGTAGTTAATTTTCAAGGCTAATGTCACTCAATGAAACTCAATGTAATTTCCTATGTCTATTTTGTACTGATTCCGATGACAGGTTTAGTTCATTTTACACATGAATAGAAAGCAGAAGGTGTATTCAGTATGGGTATAAAATACGTAAAGTAAATGAATGTTCTTTGTTATAAAATACGCGACGACATGAAGCTCAACAAACACCAACTGTCAAGAACGAGTGTAAACAAACACTAGATGTCACATACTATTTATGTAATCGTATATGAGTATATAGGGCGTTACTATAATGTGATTTTTTTAAAAAGTGAAGTTGAAAATTATCGCCCGCAAATACTGCAACCGATACGAATGCACGTAGGCGTACCGTTACGGAAATTAAATTAGGGAAGGGCGCGTGAAACCCCTAGCGCCGGCCCCCGGCACGTGAGAAGTGAACGAATTAAACCGACGTTTAGATCGTGCCCGAGTTGCGTTATTGCGACGAAAAACGAACGCGAAACGCTTTTCAAAAAACTTTTTTGATACTTGAGTGATACAATATTACTAAGAATAGATAAAAAAATCTTTAAAATATAGATTTAGAAAATAATTTTCTGCAAAGATAAACTTCATAATGAACACCTTATGTATAAAGTTATTTATTTTGTTAGAATAAGTTTATGTTGAATAATACTACATCTACTTTTAGACGTGGTAATATTAAGTATTCTCAATTATGTTATACAATACTATCATAGACTACTTTGTCGTTTGCCATTTAAACGCTTCTTATCTTCTTGTAATAAGATCGATGGGATGTTTATTATATCTATCATCGCCTCGTCTCGTCCCTAATTAATTTATATCAGTATGCCCACAGTTGATGGACGCATATTTATTTATGTTGTAAATATATCTATGTACAGAGCCTAACAGCTTAACGCGCCCTGCATATTAAAACATGTGTTTATTAGCTATATACTATGTATATATATATAGTATTTATATTATTTAAATTCCTAAAAATTCCATATTTCGGTAGTGATGCTCCTGACATGATCACAAATTTACTGTAAATTAATTAAAACAGATTTGAAATTATTGACCGTGGCAGGGGCATATAAATAATCTTGTAAAAGTCGTCGCTCCTCGAATCATTTTACACAGACAATAAAGACTGTCAACAGCCGTAAAAGTTGCAACTTTATATGAAACAAGAGAGCTTCTATATTACACAGAAATGCGCTGACAAATTTAAAGCGCTTATTAAGTTTCAAGGTTTTATCGGGCAGATATTTTTCCCCATATCAAAATCATTATTGATATAAGTTAAAGTCTAAAATGATTGCAAAATTGCAAAGCGATTTACCAAATGTCAATTTTTTTACAGTAATCTTTACACATTTTATTTTAGCCCTGCTTCATTTTTTTTAGTAAAATTAGAAATATCTTTATCTGCAATATTTTTCTTTATAATATAAACTGACCTATTTAAGGATTCACTTGTTAATGTTAGAACCAAAAACTAACAATTGAACTCTCACTTAATAATTATGCAAAATTTGCAAAATATTTTCTACACTAAATCATCAGATCTGTGGTCTAGCTTTAACTAATTTTATAATGTTAAAGCTAAAACACAGATCTGAACAAAATAACTGTATCATAAAAAAGGCGCGGTTATTTCTCTGTTACATAACAGAATTACTAAATACCGTTACATTTGCTTTTGATAAAGCAAATGTATTCCTTTTATGTTGACACAAAATATGCATACGAAAATATCCAACATAAAAATTTGCGCCGAAATATCCGCTGGTGGGATTTTTCACATAGGACTGCAAGGGATTATATTATTCTATTTTAATATCTGCTAAGATTAATCCCCTACAATGAGCATCATTTTATTCTACGCTTTCACTCAAGTCAATTTTTTTTCCCAATATCGATATTATCGGTATTGCAATCCCTAATGATTTTTATTGCCAAAACAGTATTTTTAAACAAATAATTTGCCTAGAATGTTTAAAGTTAATCTTAGCTTCCTATAGTCTGATGAGTAGCGTTTAAACCTAGATTAGGTCCCGAGTTTCATCCAATGTGTCTACTTGTCTATCAACTGCCCTCAAAGACATTTTCATGTATTATGTTTAACATGAGAGTTTAATATACAAACAATTTTGATTTTCGCCATTAGTGCTTTATTGCAGATAATAGTACAATAATATAATTATTTTACTTATTCGTTGCTGTCATATCATTAATATTTTTAAGTTTTTTTTTGACCATATGCTAATTAGCGTCGTTTGCTTATTTTCAATTCTAAAATAAACTAATCATGTTTATAATCTAATTATAATGTTAAAAAACAGACAAAGATAGTATGTGTCCTTGTTGATAGAACGGTATATGCATTTATTCGATCGATGATACCCGCCTGCGCCGTGGGCTTCGCATCCATACATCAAAAGCTTCATTGTTTCATCTCTTTCGCACCCCTCTCCACACCCCGCCGCTTTTCCTGGAATTTTTTCCCATAACTTTGCCGGTTATGAACGCGCAAAAAGAAAACGGGCGCAATTAATGCGGATCCGTTGAAAAAATGTATTTTATAAATATATTTATATAGTATATGAATATATATATATATTATTTTTAAAGGACATATTTCAAAGGAACCGTATTTTCGACAGTTTTCTTTCTGAGCGTTGATAAACGGGAAAGTTATGGGGAAAATGAGTCTTTTTTATCATTGAATATATTTGCTTCTATACTTAATATATATTATATACATACATATATAACGCATCGAGCCTACCTTGTCGCATAATTGTTCTTCAATTTTTTTATATAGTTTAACTGAGAAAACTACTGAGCAATCATTAATGGTATGATTATGTGAAATCTAATGTTAAAATTGGGAAAGGCAAGGTTAAAGTTCTGCATGAGTGATTTTTTTATGTATTTTTTGTGCTAAATTTACGCCGCACATAAGAATGAAACTGCTGAAGCTCAGCTGCAGCATTATTGTTTAACCTTTAGTACTACAAAGACATGTATGTCATACCCAATATATTTTCTGTTTTTTGCAGCCATTTTAAATGACAGTATTTTATTTCATCACTTAAGAGATACTTCTATAAATATATTAATACACCCATACCTCGCTATACGGCCGCTCTTTATACGGCCTTTATAACGGCCCTCTTCAATTAAGGCACGTTTTCGATTTACGGCCTAAAATGTTTCGCTATAACGTCAAAAAAACTTTTTTTCGATGTCGATTTTTTAAAAAATTTAAAAATAGATTTAATTTGCATAATTTTAAAATGAAAGGTGAAGTAGCTAGAGCCGATGAGGCCGCATCTAAGGAATATCCCAACATTTTAAAGGGAATTATTGAAAGAGGTGGTCATTTACCTGAACAAGTGTTTAACGTAGACGAAACAGGGCTTTATTGGAAACGAATGCCTGATTGCACGTACATTTCAAAAACCGAAAAATCTGCGCCTGGTTATAAGGTGTCTAAAGAACGATTAACTTTGCTACTTGGTGCAAATGCCGCGGGTGATTTTAAGCTAAAACCACTTTTAATATAATTGTCCGAAAATCCAAGGCCTCTTAAAGGACTAAATAAAAATCAATTACCCGTCATATGGAGATCCAACAAGAAAGCTTGGATGACTAAAGCTACTTTAGAGAATTGGTTCAAAAATCACTTTTGCACAGAAGTGAAAAAATATTTGCCAGACAATAACTTAAGCAACAAGGCTTTGCTAATTTTGGATAATGCACCAGGGCATCCTACTAATTTATCGGAACTATCTGAAGATGTCATGATTAAGTACCTTCCGAAAAGTACAACAGCTCTGATCCAACCAATGGATCAGGTGCAATAGCTACTTTTAAGGCATATTACTTACGCCGAACTTTCCGACAACTTATAAGGGAAACCGATGGTAAATCTTCAATTAAAACATTTTGGAAAAACTATAACATCAAGGATGCTGTTGACAGCATCAGTGAATCATGGAAGGAATTAAAATTAACAACAATGAACCATGTTTGGAAAAAAATATGGCCAGAATGTGTAAAAAGTACTGATGCAGAAGTTAATTGCCTTCCTGAAATTAGGCAAAATATTTTGGATCTAGCACATGATCTCGACTTTGAAGGTATGAACGAACGTGATGTGCTTGATCTACTTGAAGCTGATAGGGAACCCCTTTCATATAAGGAACTCATTCAGTTGCAAGCAGAACCGGCATTTGATGAAGAGACAGAGCCTGTTGTATCCAAACAGTTAACATCAAAAAAATTGTCAAAAGCTTTTTCCTATTTCGAACAAGGAATAAACATCTTCCTTGAAAACGATCCTGACGTCGAACGTAGCGCTAAAGTTTCTCGAGGAATTAACACAGCCATTAGATGTTATTAATCACTGAAGAACGAAAGAGACAAAAAGGCAAGACAAACAACGTTGAACAATTTTTTTAAGCCAGGCCCATCCTTACCAGCGAAAAATGAGAACGACAGTGATCTGCAGGTTACCATTTCTTCATCGTCTTCAGATTAAAGCCATTTTAAAAAAAAATATGTATGTATTCATACACATATTTTATGTAACATGAAGTTGTTTCATTTTTGTTTATGGATTATTGTTGTTTTTTGGAGTCTGTTATTATTTTATGTACAAATGTATGTATTTTTGATTTAAATGAAATAAAAAGATAAAATGCATTTTAAATGATAAACCATGTTACATATTTAACAAATTTGGAACCGATCGTTATACTGCTTTTCGCTTTGCGGCCAAGTTTCGTGGAACGTATCTAGGCCGTAAAGCGAGGTATGGGTGTAATTGTTATATTACTACAATTCGTCGTAAAATCTATTAATCCATCAATGGATTTTGGAAACAATTTTTTGATACTAAAAACTGTATGTACCAGAACCATTGATATTGTGTGAATTACAATTGTGAAAAATTAAATTAATAGTATTTACAAGGATGGAGCGAAACATTCGTTCTTTTGTCATTACATTCTTGGGTGTTTCATTTTTCTTCGGGTAGTGGTCCCAACATCTGGAACGGGTACAGTGTATACCCTAAATAAATAATATCTAAGAAGCTCTATTTTTGTGAATAAATAAATTGGACCGCAGCTTTTAATATTATGTGGCACATCATTTAGTATCAAAAATATTTATATACCTCACATTTTCTTCTTATCTCAGTTTATCAATAATTGTATAATAGATATTTATGTACTAATGGTCCATTACCATCACTAGGTAACGATCTGTTACATTTTCAAGTTAGCTTGTAATCATATGTTTTATTTCACATTCTCATTCCATTTCTAATTCTTGCATCTTATTGACTCCTCTTCCAGTATCTCTCTTTTTGAACTGTACTTGCTTCTATAATTTCATATTATAAATATTTTTGTGACACTGCTTTTTCCTTGTGATTTTTTCTGCAACAAAGTCGCATTTAAAAAAATTGACTGTGTCTAAAACATAATTCTCTTATCGTTTATAAAATTATTAGGTGCAGTAAAATGCACTCTAGAGATGCCTTAGCGACTCATTTACTGTCGCATAAATTCGACCTCAATTGAATTAAATTATTTGATGCATAGTGTAGCCCGATTTTACGAAAAGCTATTACACTATATATGATATAAAAGATGGCGTCTGAAACGATCATGTTACTAGAAATTCTGAGCTTTGGTAAAATATTTCCGATATGTTAGATATTGACAGGCGAGTGCGCTTTGGCGCTTAGTTAGTTTCCAGCTGGGTTCGGTTGGTTTTGACAGCAAACTTGGCTCTGTGAGCCTTTGTGAATCTGAAACAAGATCCGGCTTAAATATTTAATTATTTCCCAGTAGCTGTATGACTAAATTTCACTTTGCCCAGTCTTTAATATGCACCGCTTATCTCTTACATTAAATCGATCCAATAACTGCAACTATTAATTAATAGTCGCTTGTGTTATATAAGAATAATGAAAAGGACGATTTCATAGGCGTATCGGTATGTTGTATAAAACGTAAAAGTGCTTCAGAATATCATAGCAGTTGAATAAAATAATAAAACATTGTGATGACTGCACTGTTGACGGTTCGAATGTTGACCTTGTTAGAGTGCACATACGCACACATGCATGGCTCACTTCCCCGTTCAATTCCCTGATGGAATAATGCAGTTTGCTCAGTAATAGAATTATTCAACTCATGATAGGGCTTGATAACTGCGTTCGCATTGTGTTATTGTGACTCGTTTGACTTAATTGGGTAGTGCAAGTGTATATTTTCGTCAGCGAATGCGCAGGCGCTTTGTATTATACATAAAAGGAGGAATATTATTCAATGAAGATACAGTACTATTGGCACTGTTGCAATCAATCAACAAAAGCATGTGTAGTATGTCGCCAATGATATTTTAAAAACAGGGTGTGTCGGAAATATTATATAGAATATTTATAATGCAGTTTTAAAAATATATTCCACACGTTTTTTAACTGACTCTGTGATATGTGTGCTTAGATCACGTCGAGCGGTCACCATTGTGAGTTACTCTGATCGTTTATAGAGTAGTTTTGAGAAGAACGTCTGATTGTCGTAGATCGATATTTTTAATATTTTTCTCAAAACGACTAGATCATCACAGTGGTGACGCCCGACGTGATAAAGCGAAAAAACAGACGCAATTCACAATTATTATTTTTTACAAACTTTTCGTAATTTAATTCAAAATTGCTCATTTCTTGTATTTTATAATGAGTTTATTTTTCAGTAAGAATTAAATTTATATTATTGCATTATTCTTCGGCTTTAACATTCATACAAATCCAAATTTTAGTTACCATTTTATGATAGAAAATATTATTATTAGATTATATAAGCATAACCTTACAATTTATTATTATTTTATTAATTTATTTAGCTAATTGTTTACACACTAAACAAATATTATCAAAACATAGATATAAACTATAATATAAACATAAACATGATATAAAATATACTTAAATATTATAATTTATTTATTAATGCACAATGGTCTCTTTATTCTATTGAAGAAATCCGTTACATTTTTATTTTTGCGGATTGTACTCCTTTTCTTAAACCTATTTATCCTTAAATTATCTTTATTTCTTATTAAATACTTATTCTCATCCTAGGTAATATACCTATTTTGCTTGTATGTAATTACAACGTTCCTTAAAATTGAATTTCTTATCTATTTTTATATTATTATCTAACACATCTTTATAACTAATAAACATACATTTAGTTAAGGTGCATTATTTTATAACCATCTTATTATTATATCTAATTCATAACCTATGAAATAAATAAAAAGTGTCGTCCGAATGTATTTAACATTTTTCTATATTATTAATTATATCAATAATACATATTATAAACAACAATGGTCCTAATTTGGACCTCCGTGGTACACCATGAGATATTATAAACTTTCTCGAATAAGCATAATTTATTTTCGCTCCGTTAAATAAATATCAAACCATTTTTAAACCTATACTCTCTAATTTCTTTATCAATATACTTCTGTCTATTGTTTCGTAAGCTCTCTTGAAATACAAGAGAACTGCTCTATTGTTTTTGTTCGTATCTTTGGCCAACAACCAATCAAAGTTTTTCTCTGATTCCCGATTGTTGTTCACACAAAATGTTTTGTGAAATAATAAAATCCAACATGAAACATATTAATTGGTCTCATTTCCTCAACATTTTCACTGTTTTTTATTTTATCTGTAAGTATACTAGTAGCAATCTTTAAATTATCAGGTATTTCTCCTTCAGAGAGTGCTTTATTTACTAAATAATGTAATTTAGTCTATGTTCCTTTAATTATAACGGTGTCAAGATTTAAATTTGCCGTCATTTGTGCAGTAAATGTTGGCAACCCTGAAAAAACAAATTTGACAGCTGAGAGTTTAGGGTTAGTAAAAATGGAGCGTTACACGATACAACAACGTGTTTTCAGTATTGAACAATATCTCAAAAATAATGAAAGTTTGGCGGCCGCAATTCGAAAATTTAATACAAAATATGGTCCTATAAGTTCGACAACTGCGGAGAGATTAATTGAAAAATTCAGAGAGACTGGATCAGTTGGAGACGCTAAACACACTGGTCGTCCAAAAACAAGCCGTTCAAATGTCAATATCGAAGCAGTGCGTGAGGTGTTGGTGAAAATCCCGGAACATCAATTCGGCGTCGTGGACAAGAATTGCAAATTTCAATTAGCTCTTTACAGCGTATACTCACAAAAGATCTGTGTCTCCGTGCTTACAAAATTCAATTAACACAACAAGTGGATGCTGATTTTTCGAGCAAAATCATCCTAAGCACATTTTCACCTTGAAGGCTTCGCTAATCGCCAAAATTGCTGTGTTTCGAGCTCGGAGAACCCACATTTGTTTGTTGAAAAAGTAATGCATCCACAACGTGTCACTGTTTGATGCGGATTTTGGGCTGGAGGCATCATTGGACCATACTTTTTTGTAATTTCAAAATAAATAAAAAAAAATACATTAAATGCTTTATTATTGTATTATACAAAATCTCTTCTATACTCTTAATGTAGTATGTATTCATTTTTTCTGCTATCATATGATAATCTTTATTTATATTTCCATCAATCTCCATATTTATTATGTGTTTCTCTGAATAGGTCTAATTAATTTTTTTTATTGTTTTTTACATCTCATTTGAGTAATTTTTAATTTCTTTCATACCACTTTTTTATAGCTATTCTTAATGCTTTGACTGCCATATTTCTACGTTGTTGATATGTTTTTTATTTTTAATTTAAAACTTTATGTTGTACTCGTTTTATTATTAGTATTTAATTTGTGTGGGCAGCTGTTCTGCCCTCGCTCTGGCGACGGTGCGCTGGCGCTTCATTGGTCCACCCTGAACTGCCCCTCGAATGATTGTGAGCTTTTGTCGCTTGATGGCGATGAACGCAAGGAAAACATGTGCTTTAACGAAGCACTTTAACTCTTATATTCTCAGATAAGAATTTGTCAGCCTGGCCGCGTTAAATTTTGTTCCTTACTTTAAAAATAACCCTATATTAAAAACATAAATGTTCTGGTTTATTGTGCATGAAAACATTAAAATGTATTTATACTATAGTGGATTAATGCTTTTATAATTTAGGTGCTAATTTATGTTTTCCTTTGTTCGCAGGCTCAACGGGGAACAGAAATTTACCAAGAATCCTGATAGAGTCATGGTCAATACGACCCAAAATGTGGAGACTAGATCACAATCTGCTACGAGTGGAAGAGATGCTTCGCAGTCGTCGCCAGCGCGGAAGATTGAAACGGAACAGGGCGAGGCGGCGCCCACGGTCGGGAGACTATTGAGGGCCCGTCGATCCCGCCCTCGCCTCGCCGACAACAACCAAAAACATAAACTCATCACTATGGTGCAGTGTAAATTACCATTAGATAGGATCAACGTCATTCTATCGAAAATCAAAAAGACTGAATTAACAAATGTAGAAAAAAGTGATAGTTTATCTAGTGATCTCAGTGTTCAAACAGATTCGATTTCAAATAACGATATAAATAGTGATATGACGACGGACGATAACATGACCGACGTCGAGACGAGTCGAAGTACTATGAATTCGCCGAATCGAATCATGTGTTTGTTTTGCGATCGAACGTTCAACAACAACCCGTTGCTGCAGAAGCACACCGATAGGAGTCATCGAGCGTCTTCCATCAGGCGATTCAGCTCTAGGAAAGTCGAACAGGCGCCTTCGTCGAGTTTTCATCCCGGGTGTAACTTGTGTAGTAAAAACGGCAGCTCGCAAACGGCCGCCGATCTTACGGCGCTGTTTACTCATTTGCTAGACGAGCACGCCGTCGAGTACTTTGCTTGTAGGAAATGCGAAATTAGATTTTCTACTAAAGAAATTTCAATATGTCATAATCGGGATGTACACGGTATCAATGCGGAAGAAGTCGTAGAGGGAAAGTGCACCAGATCGAGCTCCATCGCCAGCGACAAGTCCACCTTATCGCCGATCTCCTCCAACGCATCCCTGAGCAGCTCGAAATCGAGATCCACACCTTCTAAGTCGGAACAACAGAGTCCGAACCGCCTCAGCGACGACGAGTCAAAAGTCGAAAGCAGAAGAGGAAGAACGACCCAAAGAAAATCCAGATTGAGCGCTTTGTCGATCGAACGCAAAATCAACTTACCCGTCGCTAATAGGAGGAGCGCCGCAGAGTCTCATAGCGCTCTCAAGAAAGCTAACATCGACCAAAATGCAATCATTGTTTTGGACGACATCAATCAAGACAACAAGCTTTTCAAGAACAAATCTGTATTGATCAAATCGGACGAGAAAGACAATCAGATACTATCAAGGTTAGGCATAGCTCAGAACCGATCGTCTAGAACGCGCAGTTTGAGAAGGTTGCGCAAAGCGCCTCTGACTGAAAACAGAGCCAGCTCTGAGACCCCGCGTAAAGATAAATCTAAGGCTAAGACCGACGTTCACGAGTTTGTCATAAATAAAAATAAGAACGACCCCAATTGTAAATTCGATCCGGATTTCTATTCACACGTGAGCGGTAACGTTCGTGAGAATTTGATGAAGTTTTTGGACGGAAAACTAGGAAGGGAAACTGAGTCAACTGTAGTACCAGATTTGATCGATCCGAAGATCAAAAGCACGCACGCTGTAATACCGGCCGCGACGCAGCCTGCCGAACTCCACGGCAGCGACGTGAACCTGCACGCGATCACAGTGTTTCCTACGCTATTGACTTCCGACCAATACGGTTCCGACAAGATCCCTCACTACTCGTACGGGGCTAACGCTCAGACGTTCAAGAAGATCATCACGAAGAACTCGTGGAAGTGGAAATGGGATCCGATTAAGAAGTACAAGTATTGCAACGAAGACGGCAAGATCGTGCGGAAGATTCGACCACTGCAGCACGTCAGTCCTAGAGATCTCTCAAAATTGGATATTTGGACGCAGCTGACGATGAGAGAGAAGCTCGACAGATCCATGTCGAGAGAAGAACCTATAGAAGACGAGTCCAAATGCGAGCGCCAGAAGCAAATCAAAGAGTTGAATATAATATTAGACAAGCGCTCCTTTCCCGACATCGAGAAGGAAAGCCTTCGGTACGGAGAACTAGACAACGCTTCCGTCGATGGCGAATCGTCTGAAAGTAGGCTCGCAGAAAACGCCTCAATCTCAAAGAACGAATCTCCTATGCCGAATCCTAGTTTTTTACAAACCTTAGGCCTAGCGCCTAAAGACTCCAACGCCGGTGCGTTACCTTCGCCTATTCTCAGCGGAGAATGGGCGAGACCTCGCTGTTACATATGCTGTATATGTGGACGAAGGGCCGATTGCCTGAGATTGCTGGAGGCACACCAAGCCACGCATCATCCCCACGTTAACAGCACTCACTACGAAATCGTCGGTCAAGAGTTACTCGATACCGAAGTCCACAAGTTTCTTTATCTTCCTGGGGGAAAAGCGAACCGCGATAATCCCGTTAAAGAGTCAGCCGTTAAGCAAGTGAAAAAAATCACACGCAACATCTTGCACATGGGCAGATCGACCAGAATACTGAGAACGACAACGCGCAGTATAAAATCTCTGGAACGAGGCTGCACCAAGTGCAAGAAGATGCTACAGCCGACGGAGTTTTATAGACATATATTAGAATGCGCCGGCGATTACGGCTGGATAATGGCGAAAAAGAAATGCAAATACAAACCTTTCGGCGCGCGACGGAAACGCGTGAAAGGCCTGTATAAGAGAGAAGTACCCCAGGAAGAAGAGAGAGTGGAAATGAAAGATAGAGTCAATAGACCGAAATTACCTCCTAGACCAAGAATTAAACCGAGCGATGGTAAGATTGGTATTCGATTAATTCGTTTTCAATATAGCTTGTACATAGTTGACAAAAATACTTTTTCCATAATTAAGCTGCTTGTGCACATTTTTTGAAGGGATGTAAGAGCATTTTCTTTTATATCGATTAACAGCTGAAGACCGACCGAAGCCGAACTGAATATTGTGTTTCAGATTCGACCTAAACCGAAACTTTACTGAGTACCATGAAAATACATTATGCAACATTTTTTGACACATTGTGATAAATAAAATAATAATGTGTTCATAATACATAGTACATTTTGTAATACGTCACTTTACTTTTCCTATTTTAAAAATTCATAATAAAAATATAGAGTATATGCGTCAACTTTAAATGATATCAAAATGTACTACGTATCATAACCATTATATTCAATTTTTGCTTTTAAAAAGTTTTAAAATTAGTATCATTCACTGGCCATATAAATTATTAAAGATAAAAAATAAAACTAGCTACAGTTTTTTAATTGGATCCGATAACTAACTAAAAATGATTCAATATATATATAACTAAATATAATAATAATATGTCTCAATACAAAGACATTTTGTAGCACAAAATAAATTCATACTCTAAAACTAAAAATTTCCCTTATAGTCTAAAATTTGGATTTAAATGTTTTCAAAATATACTATGCATTATAATCAATCAAACATAAACATGTAATTACTTATTTTTGTCAAAGCAAAAGTTTTAAAAACAATCAATTTTATAATTTAAAATATAAAATCAATCATATAATGTAAATATAAATGTTATACTTGTGTCAAAAATATTGTTGTACAGTGTAATAATAACATACGGAGGTTGCAAAACGAGATATCTTAAGAAAACAAAATAGCTATTAAAATTTCAGTCCTTAACAACTTATTCATACTTATTGCTATCAAAGCTTTTTACTCGAAATGATAAAAAATACTCAAAACTTAACAGTAGTTTTAATCATCCTTTACAGAAGTAGTATTATTATTATTTTATTTTTTCAAATAACAGTATGATAATAAAATCACTTTAAATTTCATATAGCACATTTATAAAAAAATAATATGATCGAATACATAAAAACTAAATGTTTTTGCCCAAAATTAATGAAAAATAATAAAATCATCGTAAAAATTAAAGTTTCGGTTTTTTTATCGGTCGGTCTCAATTAACATCCCAACGGTGGGTCTTGATATCCATCGATGGTTTCATACTGCATTCATTTTTGAATGGTGCTTATAGTTGAGAAAACATGAACGAAGCTATCGACTACATATCATCTTTGTCGTTGAGAGGATTACTGTTTAAATGACATACATGTAAAAACAGGATTAAACCTTTCTACGAGACGATCATGTAATTGAAAGATTTGGTGGATATCAAAGGCCTGCTGTTTTTTTTATAATTAATAGCAACGAATGTATTTTTATTTAATCAATTTAACAACAACTGTCGATAATTGTAAATAATACATTTTTCTAATATTGTAATCACACTTATTAAGGTGCATGATATTAATAAGGAATCTTAGGAAGATTTACTTCCTTGGTGATTTTATAATCATATGTACTGTTACAATTAAAGATATCTTAAAAAATATGTATCATGCATACAGATAAGCCAAAAAAACTGAACACAACTTTAACCCCGAATTTAACTCGATGATTTCAGGCTTTATTGTCTCATCTGTATATTCATCTGTGACTATTTGTTAAAACTGAATATGTTACATTTTATTTTCATTAAGGAATTAAGAATATAAGTCTACATTAATTTTTTTATATATGAAGACCTCAGGCCAAAATTAATTTGTATTTAAAAAACCACATTGATATGTTATTATTTCGATTTTTTCTAATAATACTTTAGTTAATTACTAAATTACAGCTGTCCGTATAATGGTAAGTAAAGGAATTTTAACTATGTATGATATTTTTATGAAGGGAATTTATGACATAACCTCAAAAAAATTATGTGGTTTTTGTGAAACAAAAATTTATTCGTAAAATTTAACGTAGTTAACTCATTTTTACCGAAATTTATAAATTTGACTCCCGTATCTATGTCTATTATAAAATATCAATTACCGTGGTTTATATGTTATTATTTAATGCTTATAAATGATACTTTATATGACTGACTTATACTCTTAATTCCAATGTGAATTGATTTTTAATTAATAATTTTGAAAATGACATATTATGCTTTTGCAAATAAACACTTTTTTGATATAATATTGTAAATTTATAGGCGTAAGGTTATATACGGAAGGTCCAAATTTTCCAATGATATAGTTTTATTATTAGTTTATTATATGTTCCGCTCTTTTGTTTATATATTAAATTAAAGTTATTTTGTTATAAATAGATGTAATCATAAATTTAAACAATAAGTATATTTATTTGTGAATGAATGTAAGACAAAAAGTTGTTAAATACTAATTTCTTTGATGTCCAAAAGTGTCAATAGTTTAATCTGATATAAATGTGTGATTGTTATTTAAAAGCAGTGTTTTTCAAATATGGCGAAAATTTAAAAAAAAATTAAATATGAAAAATTTCTCGCTGCGCGACTAAATTATCCCTATAAATATTTTAAAAATAAAATGTCAAAAAGTCACTCAAATGAGTGTGATTTTTTTAAAGTGTCATATTGATGGAGAAAGAGCACATCAAAAAGACACAAAAGTTTGATATCGAATAAGCTTTAGATACAGTATGATTGATGAGTGTGCTGTGGCGCAAAAAGGTTGAGAAACACTGCTCCGTTGTCTAGAATTAATGCGGTTGAAAAATCTTATGTCTAAAACTTATTTTATTACCAGTTTCCGAATGATATATGTATGTTTTTACTTATAAGTACTTAAAATGGAAACTTTTGGACCTCTAGTATATTATACGATTACAATTTTGTTACCTACTTGGCTAGGAAGCATGTGCTTCGCGGATTACGCATGATTTCGGTTTTACACAATTTTTTAAAGTGGCTTTTAAATGACATCATTGCTCTGCACATACTTTACGTTTATACGAGAAGTTTCATATACTGATTTAAAATGTAGATTGATTTTGACGCCACGTTCGACAACATATTTTAATTGCTAGTCTTTTTTATATTTAAATTATAGATCACCTTAAATTTTTACGTAGTTTTTTTTTGTGTTAAATTATCTAAAATGTAATATTTTGCGTAGTAAACTGGGTTGTCAAAAAATTACTTATGTAATCGGTAAGATAATGCTATTTTTGTAATGAATCTCTATATGAACTAAGAAATATATGACATTTTAAAGTCGGATGAAAGAAGACAAATTACGGAGGATGAGTAGCGAAAGTAGAAATATGTATAATACTACTTTTCAACACGGACGGCCTAATAGAATTATAGTAACCGTATATGTAAGAAAAGTTACATTATGTGTTTCTACTTTTGAGCTTTACTTCTCACGAAATTGATTGGACGTTTTAAACAAATTTTTAGGAACAATTGGCATTGCACAAAATCTTAGGGAATAAATTTGGTACGACAAAACTTACAATTGACGCAACTATGCTTCTTCCATCCTTTGCATCGTTCAGCTCAAATATTTCTACATATCTGTAATTGATTTGATACATATCAAATATTAATTATAATTTGAATCAACGAAAATAACTCGATACTTCAATTTTTTGTAATTTATTTTGTATGTCACATGTGCATATATGTATTAAACTATATGAAAAGATCTGGTTCTTTAAGAGAAAATGTAATTGTAACATTTTTGTTTATATAATAATGTATAATGGAAATATTGTATTTATTATATTTCAATGTGTATATATATATTATATAAAGTGTGTTAAAAAAATACAATCAAGCAGTGCTGCCATACATTCGGTGAACGTAATAAAAATGTTTTTGGGACTGAATATGAATGATAGAAAAGAGACGAAAGTTATAGAAGAATTGTAAGGATGTAGATGTTTTAAAAAGCAATTGAAACTGAAAGAATAGTTTTAAGTCAAGATTTTTGTAGTAGTAGAAGTAGTTGTAGAGCAGTAGTAGTAGTAGAAATTTTGATAATTTGAAAAATATGAATGAAAAGTGTGAAATGAAAACATCTCTCGGTACTTGGTAAAAAATGGTACTCCTTAAAACGGATATCATATTTTTTTTGACAACCCTAAATTTTTCTATAAAATTAACAAATATATATATTTATATATATATTAACACTTAACCTCTTTAGTTGACCGTTCATCGTGTTATTTTTCAGCCGAAACCATCCAGCGTATGCTGGCAAATTTGCCGGCTAAGCGAGCATCGCGAACAAACCAGCTGCAGGACCTCGAGTCGTCCAAAGTAAAGACTAACTCCCAGTGCGAGAAGAACTCTGGCCAGCAAGTCAGAGATATTAACAGTTCTGCTAAAGTGAAAAGAAAAAGAGTGCTACGTAGTAGTGTTTTGAACTCAGTGAAAAGTGTTTTGACTAAAAAAGTTAAACGTGTTACCAGATCGGGATCTGGTTCTCGGTTGTCGAGTTCGAACGTTGACAACGGTGAAAGTGGCTCGACCGAACGCAATGATGAAACGGATGAAGCGCTTGATTCGAGCCGAAATACACAGACAACCGTCGAGGATCCAGCCCTGCATTCGAAAGTACAAAGTCGAGTTTCCGTACACACCGATGATCGACCCAGAAGACTCGTTTCGGTCTCAAAAAACGATGTCATATCTGCTGTCACAAAATCCGAATCATTAAGCGAGTCGCCTGCGAAATGCCCGCAGAAGACTCTCAGGCGGCGACCGGTTGTCAGCAGTAAATTAATCAATCATACGTTCAGAAGGAGGACTAGAAATCTCAAAGTCAAAGAGTACTCCGATAATGCACCACCAGAAGAAGAACCCAAAGGAGACGATGAGCAAAATCAGTCAGAAGAAACACCGACCGAATTACCAGAAAGCGACAAACCCGAACCGAAACCTAAAAAGAGCAGCAAAAAGTTGCTCACTTTACCGTTAAAATGGATCGGGAATAAAAAGGTCCATTTCAACAAAAGCAAAAGAGTTGCTAAGAAACAAATCGATAAACCCGTTCCGGAAGATCTGCCGGAACGACCGGCGAGTCCGGATGCGTCAACGGAGCCGAGTCAACCTTCACTGCAGGATCAACCACCACTGTCGGATCAACCGTCACAGCCGGTTGAACTGGCGCAGTCGAAACCGGATGAACTATTAAAGCCAGATTGTGAAGACAAATCTGAACTTTTGGAAAGTGCCAATTTAAAAGAACCCGTAGAAACTGAAGTTAATAATCAAAGTTCTGATGTGCCATGTGATAACTTGCAATCCGATGAAACCCAAAAGGTCGTTGACCATAAAATGAACCATGAATATTACAGGAATCTATATATTGACCATCCTCACCATCTGCCCTATGCTTATACTGGTGCTTCCTACATAAATAGTGCAGTTCATAACAATTATCTTCAACATAATTTATTCCTGCCGAATTACAATGCTCAACTCAATTATTCCAATGTTATGCGCTCTTTCAGCCATCAAAATCTGGTTCCCAATAATTATCAAACGAACAATGTGTTGTATAATGAAGCTTACAGAAGTCCCGAACGCTCGTATCAACAAGCCTTACTATGCAGGAGCAACTACATTGCCGATTCCTACGCCCTCAATCTGCCGATGCACGGTGAGTGCAATCGTTTTTTATATCCTGTAGGACACGGCTATGGATTAGGTCATAGCGGAGGAGGCGTAGTTGCCGAACCGACTGGAAGACCTAATGAGGGTACCGTTTCAGTTGATAACGTCGACAAGCCTCCTTTACAGAACGACGTCAATAAAGTGGTCTCTAATGCCAGTAACGATTGTGCACTAACAAAGGCAGTGCACAAAAGCAAACATGTCAAGTCGAAGCGCGGTCTTAACGACTGCATTGCTATGCTAAAGGGCAAACTCAATGAAAAATCGACAATTTTTCCCGAACCGGCGGAGGAAATCGCCGCTCCTCCCGCACCAGACATATACGGCGAAGAATCTATTGCTACAGAAGACGTACCGCAGCCTTTAGATCTATCAGGCAAGACTCCCGAGCCCGAAGATCTGTCTATGAAAGCTCAAGAAAAGACTACAGAGAGCACTCCGCCGCCGCCGTCGTCAGAGTCTCTCACGGATCTCTCGGACGATCCAGGAGTTGAAATCATACAAAACTCGCCCTACGATCCAATTCTTAAAATACCACAATATTCCGCGACTTCAGAATTAACATCGAACCCATCTTACACAGTGACTTCGACGAACATCTTACGTCACTTGACGATAGTACCCTTTAATCACAACTACCCTTTCAAAGCGAGCTACATCACCGAGCCGACGTACCTTAACAAAATACCGATATTCTCCTCGCGTTGTCTCACTTTTGTAGACGGGTTAATTAATTACACCGACATGGGGCCACCGAAGTATGATTTTTTTATACCACCGCTGCTTTCGTCGACAGATTGGGAGCTTCCTAATATACCTGCGCAAATACAGTTCTTGATGCCCCTTGAAACAATGCGTCCGGTGGGGATCTTTCATCATGAGACCACTAGAGATTTTGTCGAATTTAAAATACCTGAATTTTTACCGCCGCCACCGCCACCACCTCCGCCACCGCCGCTGCACCAACCGCTGCAGACGCAGCCGCAGCAGACGGTGCAGTCACAACCGCAGCAGCCGCTGCAGTCACAGCCGCTGCAACCACTGCAGCCGCAGCAGCCACAGCCCGTCGTCAGAACCTCTCCTCCGAGACATTACATAGACGACATATTATCGCTAAAAAGCTCAAAACCAGCCAACGAATATCCCAATTCTGCCTATTCAATACCGCAATTGGTTCCGCAGATTCAAATATCAAACGAATGTCCATGCCTTTTCAAAACAGATACAGCATACGATATTCCAGAGTTGCCTGAATATCCGACCGAATTTCATAACGTAAACACTGATTTATATCTAATCGATCCGGTCACGGGAATTATCGCCGAAAGGAGGTTCGAGAGGGAGCTTGAAAATCTAAACAGATTGAATCCTATTCATAATATAAATATTGAAAATGTCGCCGATCAGAATTCTGTGATTCACTCCAATCCCGTGTCAGAGCATCATTCATCAGATGAATTGATAGTCGATTTGAGTTCGACTAGGATAAATTCCGGACTGAAGAATTTAGACGTCGAAGTTAAACAAAACGAAATACATCTTGATTTAAATATGTATAACATGATCAATTTGAATAACAACGATCGTACATGTTCGCCTAATTTATTGTCAGCGCCTAATATGTCTCTCTCTCCGAACATGTTCAGAGAGACCGTCGTCACTCACACGCAAGATGTTTTAAAATCGATGCATTCGCCAAAACTGAACACCTTGCCCGTTGCGCACGTTTCGGCTCCCGCCGCCGTCGACAGTTTCTATTTACCACCTACTCTAGAGGCCGAAGTTCCCGTGATCAGACCTCCGGAAATTAAAGAACCAGAAATTAAAGCCCCAGAAGTTGTCATTCCGGTTAAAAGTCCATCTGAACCATGCAAAATTATCAAGAAAAGAAACTATTCGCAGAAACAAAAGGACGCAATCAACGAGATTTTAGACAATCCTGATATTCCTAATAATCAAACATCGGTTATTAAGAGGAAATCTCCTAAAAAGGTTAATAAGTTGTTGGAGGTTCCGGACATTACTGAAGTACAAGCACCAGTGGTCCCAGTGGAACAAGTCCCAGAAAAACAATCGCCTAAATTAAAGAGGAAATCGAAAGCGTTCGTTGCCAGCAAATTGGATTTACCTGTTGCCGCAGTCGAACAGCTCGCTGAGCCTGTGGCCAATATGAAAAACATTCACAATTACCGAATGAAGTTAGCTGCTGAAGAAAATGTCGTTATCAACGAATCAGAATTTGCAGTCACTCCGTCCAACAACCGCGAGTTGATTTGCAACGAAAGTATTACCAAATGCGAGAAGGAAGCTAGTATCAACAAGGAGGCTTTGGTTAATAAAGAAGAGCTGGTTTTTAAGGGATTTTCGAAGAAAGCTAAGGCTAAGGCTAAGAAGGAAGAGAAGAAAAATATATTATCTCACATCGACGATATCCATGGTGCTGCGATCGCACCGGGAGAGCTGGGACAAGATAACACTCGAGATATTAACGAAATCATCAATACCTCGTCGTTGCTAGAGAACGTCAACGTTCCTGCGATGAAGATAAACAGCGAAATTTTACTGGTAGCCAACGAAGAATCCGACGACGACATCTGTTTGGCCGATATGGCAAAAAAGAAGAACCCCATAATGGAAGAAGAAGTGTTGGTTATAACCGTTCCAATCATAGAGCCGGTGAAGACTTTGGAGTACGACAATTGCGCCGAAGAGATCGTAGTGAAAAAGTATAGCGACATACCGTTGGAAGAAGTAAACGTCAACAATGAAGACATTCAAAATGCTCAACAGTCGAAGAACAGCAGCGGAAAAGAGAACGCTAAGCAAAATAAAAAATCCAAGACTAAATTGAACGTTTTTGAAAATTTCGAATTTGAAAATATGAAAATTGATAAAATGTCAGATTCGGAGATCAACGTCTTCGTCGAATCCGATAATTATAACAACATCCAGTACGATTCGAACGATATTATTCCGACCAAGAAGCAAAAGGTGAAGTCTATATCTAAAAAGAAGAACGCGTCCAAGAAGCATTCTCTTAAGAAATCAGGAAAATTGTATAAAGACTTCATCGATACAAATATCACCACAATCAACTCGGTCGAATTGAGCGAAAATGGACATTTGATTTTTAAGAAGCAAAAAGGAGAGCCGCAGATCAAACCGATCAAAGAATCGCCAAAAGTGAAGCATAAATCTAAAAATTCAGAGTCAAAGAAGAAGAAACACTCTCTTGAATCGAAAAATACTTACGCCGCTTCCGATAAAGTCGACGATAAAGAAGACGATTTGAAGAAAAGCGAAGAGTCTCCCAAATCTTTCATAAATGAAAAAGAAAACATTTTCACTCAAATGGATACGTGTATTACCAACAAAAACGTTTCATTATTCAACGAAAAAAAATCTGAGCTTTTGACTGAAGAAAACTCGGCAATCGAAGATGCTAACGTTAGCGATGTTTCAAAGCCCGATACAGAAGTGGCACCGGAACCTTCAAAGTGCAACATCGAAGCTGCTAAATCGTTTCCCGCTAACGAAGACATTAAAATTGCCATTCCAGTTAAGAAATCCAACTCAATTAAAGCACGGATCTTACAGCAAAACGCTATTGATAATATTGTCGGCATAACGCAAAATCATAATGATGCAAATATTGCAGAGGTAGAACAAAAAGTAGAAGACGAACCTGTTATTCTGAAACCCATTAGTGCATCGTCACCTATTGCATCGTTGAAGAAAGATAATATTGCTATAAATAAAATCGACGAAGCTGAGTTCGATTCGATTGCTGCCATTCAAAAAGAAGAAAAACGAACTAAGCGTAAAAGAAATAAGAAAAAAGTCCTAGAAGAAGATTTGAGTATTATTGAACTTTCTCCGATTGTGAACGAAGAGTCGAAATCCACACCGGAGCCGCCGATAAAAAATTACGATCTTAGAAAATCTCTTGCAACGAAAATAAATTTGAAGGACTATTTCGAAGCTAATGAAAATATTCCATTGAAAGACGTCAAAGTCAACGATACGAGCGTAATCGATAATAAGCCTAAGAAAAGTAAACCGAGGAACAGAAAAAATCAAAGTATTGAAAATATTATCGTCACTGAAGAATCTGCTCCGGCCCAAGCCGAACCACTATTGTCAGATACACCTAAACCTAAAAAGAAGACCAATCCGAAGAAATTACTAACTGATAACGGTTCAGAAGACGCTGTGGTGCCGATACTTCCAAACGACAAAATCGATTCGTTTGATACCATCCAAAAAGTGGACAATACTAACAGTTCCACCGAAGAAGTGAGCACTGATGATAAAAATACTAAACCGAAACGCGGAAAGAAGCGTAAGAACAGCTTAGTGAACGAAGTACAATCTAAAGTCTTGAACAAATCGATAGTCGCAACCGATAAGCCTCTCTCTGAGATGAAGACCAATATCGATATATACGAAATGATAGAAGACGACGTGAGCACGCTGACGAACAACAAAACTTTCAATGAAGAAAAAGAACCCATTTTAGAATCCAACGAAGGCACATATAAGAGAGTTAAGCGACAGAGGAGCTCTCCGTTCACAGTCGCTGCAAGAGAAGAACCCGTTAAATCGATCGAAAAAGAGCAGATCAAAGAGAAATCTGATTTTGAATTTGACGAGACCGATGACGCTAACCACATCGATAATACTCTCTACATTCCAAAGCTAATCCATAAGAGAAAGAGGATTCCTAAACCAATAATTGCACCTTTGATAATAGCAAGCCAAACTAAAGAACTAACTATTTCTGTTGACAAATTTAATGCAAATGAGAAGACAGATTTGAACGGAGATTACAATCCTTACGATACCAGCGATCTATTCAACGAGAGTGAACCTAAGAACGATAAGAAGAAAATCAACAGGAAGAAGAAAAGTGCTGATACAAAATTAGTTCTTTCCGATTCAGATACAAGTGATAAGAACTCGAAGAAGAAGAATAAGAAAAAGCGTAAATTTTCATCGGACGATTCGCCCATTGTTGTTGTCGAAGCTAATCAAAATGTCATGCCGCTGACTTTGAATGAACCGCTGATCAATTGTTTCACTACTTTGTCAGTTTTTGAGGTCAAGACCGCAAACAACAAAATCGACGAGTTCGATAGTATAACACCTGATATGAATTCTTCAGATTTAGATAAAGGATATAAGAAAATTAACGCTGACGATTTAGAGTTGATTAATCTCGCGAAAGCCATCAAAGAAGATATCAACGACTTTTGCTCTGATGAAATATTACAACCGAAAACTTCCGATAACAATGATGATATTTTCTTTAATAAAATCACTCCTTTACAAACCATACATCCCATTATGGAATTCGGCAATACTATTGTTAACAGTATCTCCATTGAAAACAAAAACCATCTTCCGATTCCAGAAATCGTTCAAAATACTGGTGAGACTAAATCCAAAGGCAAAACTAAAAAGTCTCCCTCTTCGAAGAAAGATAAGAATAAAAAGTATGAACCGAACGATAATTTTGATGCATTATCGAATATATCTCTATTGCGAGACGAATCTAAGCTTAATACTTCATTTGAAACTAGTTCTACTGTAAACAACTTTGACGTTGACTTTGACAAGACGTGCGATTCAAACAAAACATCTAAGGGTCACGATTCAATAGATAACTTTGATATCGATCTTGATAAAGAACCTACATTGAAGAACAAACATAAGAAGAGCAAATGTTTCTCAGATGAGCAGGTCAAGCATTCAAAGAAAAAGAAAGAGAAACAATCCAAAGAAGTGAAAAATCATTTAGTTTTCACAAATAACGACGTGAGCGTTGACAAGTCAATCTACTCGTTCAAAACTACCTCTGCGCCAATAACGAAGTTGCCAAAAGACAATTACGATCCTTACAGTATAAATCTGGCCGATGAGGAGTTGCAAGATGTAACCTACAGAAGAAAAGAATTGAAAAACAAAAGGATGAAACTTAATAAGGAGCCGCCTATCGAACCCATCTTCACAACTGTAATTTTCAATTCGAATACTAAATATTCAGACGATCTGTACAAATCTACTAAAGCATTTGAAAACATCACTAATCAAAATAAGATTCAATCTCCAAATACTAACCAAATCAGCAATGTAGACAGTGTCGCTGTTTCACCAATAGAAAATAGTGATCAGAAACACGAGTCAAAGAAAAGTTCGCAGAATACATTTATAAAAGTCGATAGTATTGCTGCAATTTCTGAAAACATTGCTAATACTGGAGCATCTCTTAACGTACCCATTGAGACTGTAAAGGAAGTCGATAAAGAACTGGAAGATAAGCAAGACAAATTTTTGGCAGACTTTGGTATGTATACCGAGAAACGTCCTCGTAAATCTACGATCTTGGCGAATCAAAAAATATCGCAAACGTTCAAGTCTGATTCTATAGATATCGAGGAAGTTAATAAGAAGCGCAGCAGTTCTAGCTCTCGTCAGAACAAATCTTTGAAAAAACGATCTAAAAAATCACAAGAGTTACCATTGATCACTCCGTCTGTCTACGAATCAAAAAATGCTGGATTTTCCTCCGACAACGGCGATGGACAGCCTATGGAAATTGAAAATGTAGACAGTTCGTCCGATACCAACCAAAAGAGCAACGAAGACAAATCCAACACTTATTGTACAATATGCAAAAGAAATTTCCGGAGACCTGAGAATTTATCGAAGCATCAATTGACATTAATGCACATATCGAAATTGTCTGAGATCGAAGCTCAAAATTCACAGTCTGAATCGGAAGATAAGACTCCGTTTCCAGCGATACAGATAACTTCCCCGAAAGAGAAAGTTGTCGAAAAGCATAATAAGGACGTGGCGACTGAAACCGATTTTATTATATCTATGATGGATGCCAACCTTTCAAGACCGTATAAAAATTTGGCAGAAAGGAAGAGCTTTGACTATGAAGTAGTACAACAACCGCCTCAGCCGTCGAACATCGTGAGTCCTAAGTTCTACGAAAAGTCAGAATATGAAGCGATTCCGAAACAGACCGCAACAATACAGCAACCGGTTCAAGACATCGGAACCGACTTGGCTAGAAAACAACTGAGCCGAGATGAAGCACTGTTTTTCGAATGTTGTAGCCTGTTGAAAGAATCGGAAACTACCAGAAAATCCGATATATATAAAACGCCTCAGAAGCCTTTGGATAAACCTCTCAATGACAAACAAGTCGAAGCGATCAAAAGTCCGATAGTCACTTACAACTTGACTGTTAAAAATATTTTACAAGCCAGCGAAGTCATTCCTGAGACGTTCAAAAAATCTAACGACATCGAATCGGTAAAGAACGACACTGTTCCGATTAGAACATCGCAGGTTAACGCCAGCGTAGCAAAAGCTGATCTGAAAAAGCTGATTGTTAATAATGAAAATGAGCATTTAAACATGTACGACGTTTATGAATACAATGAATCCTCCGAACAACTGAGAGAAAACGACACTATAACATCTGCGTTGAAAGACGATTTGGAAGATACTGTAGAGTCTGCACCATACTGTTTAGAATCTCTGATCATTCGTAGTAATTCAAATGACTTTTCCGACAACGGCGATAGTCTGATATCCAGTAATCGTACGCCAAAACCGTTTAAAGCTAAAGAAACTTATAAGCTTAGCGAAGAAATCCCCGGACCTTCCAATTACAAAAAGTCCGAATATAACAGCAGGGAAAGCTTAAACGTTCAGTCGTCTGATGACGACTCTGATAAAAATTCTAAAAATTACGACAGGAACGGGATACCTAATATCGATCCAAGAACTGTTTTTAAAAGTGCTAAAGACAAACATGATCCCACACTTGGTGCGAGTAAAGTAAAAAAAAAATCATTGGACCCCATTATACCGGAGGCCCCCATGGTAATAGATGAATATGAAGACAAATTCGACAAAATCAAACGCAAGGCAAGGGAGAAGGCGCAGGCTGCACAGGAGGCGATGGCAGCAGCTGCTTCTTCGCCCAGTGTCACAGTGAAGCACCGGAAGAAGAGCCACTCCAAATCAAGGTATGTCATCTAGTAATAATCAAGGTAGATTTAACTGTGTTTTCTTTTATCTGTATCTTATTGAAAAGATCTTTAAGATTTTGAATACAGTTAGAAATTAAGAAAACTTGACACCACTTTCAAACCTTCAAACAAATATAAATGAATTTACCTAGACAAATTTTATAAAAAATAAAAATTGCTACTTTAAAAAAAATTTAAATAAAAAAAATTTATAAAAAATAAAAATTGCTACTTTAAAAAATAAGAATTTCTTTTTATAATTTAAAAAAAAAATCAAAATAATTAATTAATTAATTAATAATTATCCATATGCTTTCGATTTTTAAATCAAAAATACCTAACTGCCACTGATTTTTTTTGTAAAACTGGATAAAATTATTTAAAAAATAGTGTGTGAATATTTATTAATATAGATGTCACCGATTCCTAGACTTTCAGTCTGATAGTTAATACTTATATTATAAGGTATTCATTATATTTGATTGAGTTACGCTTGTCAGATTACAATGGAAGATTTAATAAATAAATTAATTTTATCAAATATATATCATTGATCAGTAATTATATTAAACGGTTAGTACTTGAGAGTGACGTTTTTTTGTATTGAATGGCCGATTCAATTTTAACAGTTACTTTTTAGTTTAATATTGCATACATCGAATGCAATACGTAAGGGATTCGCTGAAAAAAAAAAAATTATGTGCCGGCACAGATAAATACTGAACAAAGCTACTGATCGTTCACTGTTGAAAATTTGCATTTTTTTTGTACTATAGAAGTCATAAAATTTTTAGAAAATCATCAAAATTCACTGTGGATACATCTGCGAAGAGCTCAAAGTCATCGTCGAAGGGACATAGGTCATCTAAGAAGAAGAACCATCAGAAAGATTCTAGTAAAAAAGTATTGACAAAAGGCGCACTAAAAGTTTTCGACAGCGTTAAATGCGATACCCCAACTCGAGAGGTTTCAGACGCACCAAAGTCGAATTTGAAAGAACTAGTAGAATATGCCTTACAGAAGGACAGCGACGAAATCGCAAACGACAACTCCAATTCAGCGTCGTTAGAAGTTCGCTCCAGTTCTAAAGGTATAGTATTATTATAATAATAATATTTATGTTATGATGTTGCGCTACTTAAATTTTATTAATTTACAATAATTCTAGATCTACACAACGAAGACTCTCAGATTTCCAGTCTAAGTTTTTCAGACAGAGACGACTTTAATTACATGTCTGACGATTATCGAAATAACAGCGAAGAAGACTCGAATCTGAGCATAAATACTACCGATGACGTCACATCTAACAGCAAAGGCAAAAAGAACAAGATGCCGAAGAGCAAGAAGGTGACGAAGAAGAGTGCCATAATGGGTAAAATTTTCAAAAACAACGCTATCAGAAACGATCAGAAGGTATTGGACGAACCGGCCGAAGAAGCGGTTAAGATGGATACGACGTTTACTACGCGTACGCAAATGGATCAGTTGTTCGATAGTCTGTTAGAAAAAGGTTCGACTACGAATGCAAAGCCAGCTGATAAAATAGACGATGATGACGATGACGATGACGACGATGATGACAACGAAGACGAAGAAGACGACGATCAATTACCGAGACCACCGGATTCATTGAAGCCTAAAGATTTCGGCGCTAGCGGTGGAACGAAAAAAGACGACGAAAAGGAGAGCAGTTCCGACGATGACGACGACGATTCCGGCGACGGAGGCAGGAGTCGCATTAGAGCGAATCCTCGCAAAATCATCCCGCGTCTAAAGGCCAGATCGTCAGACGACGAAATGTTGGTGGCTCCTAGAACTGTCCACGAAGATTATAATCCTCAAGAAGGCACTTCCACCATGTCGTTCCAAGAAACTAACGTCAGCGTCGCAAGCCGTAAATCTCAAAGAAAATGCACTACCGGAAAGCAAAACGTGCTGGTGGAGAGCTGGAGTTCGGAATCCGATTACGAAGATTTTAGACAATTCGAAGAATATTCTTCCATTCCAAAGATACAGAAGAATCATCACCGCCCTAGGCGTAGCCGCCGCCATCGATCCTCTAACGACAATTCTTTTTTAGAGGATCGTTTCAACCGGCCGGGTTGCAGCAGCGGCAGTACTAGCAATGGCCCTAGAAACGATCCATCGACCTCGTATAATAATAATTCTGCCGAAGAGTCACACAATGCAGAACGACCAAGAGACAACTATCATAATCACGTTGCCACTACCAGTCATCCCAGTACTAGCACCAGTCAACCCGGCACCAGTAGTCAACCAGATACCAGTAGTCAATCTGATCGTCCACCGTGTTCAAAGAGTGACAATAACAGAAAGAAATGTAACGGTGATGACAAATCCATCACTGATTGTTCACCTTGTCAAAAAAAGCATCAAGTTAAAAATACACCAGCCCCGAGGCAAAGCAGACCTCGAATAAAACGACCTCCACCAAACAACACTAAAAATGACTACAAAGATAGCAAGTCTCGTCGCAAGCGGAAATCTTCAAAACATCCGTTCGATTTTGACGACGAATTCATCGCTAATCTCAACGCTGAAGATCAGATTATAGTGTGTGAGAAACGTAATAAAAGATCGACTTCAGAAATGTTATACTATTGGTCCTCGTCTACCGAAGAAGAGCTGTCGGCCGACGCCGCCGAGGTCGAGGTTGACGGCGAAGCCGAAGCCGAATGCGAGGGAGACGCCGATCCGGAGGTGAACCGCGAACCGGAACCTGTAGAGCAGCACGGGTGGATTGTAGGTGATTCGCACAAAAAGTTAGTCACCATGTTAGCTCATGCCAAAGGAAGAAAAGGCGATAAAGAAAAAGATAAGGAGACCAAAGACAAAGGCAAAGGCGACAAAGACAAAGGCGATAAGGACAAAAACGACAAGAAAGATAAAGGAGACAAAGGCGGCAAGAGAAAAGGACCAGGAAAAGGCAGGGACAGAAGATCTAAACCCTAAATTTATATGGACATGTAAGTATACAAATATTTTTTACCAACCTATTGCGACTTGCAAATTTAGTTGTCACTGCGCTTTTATTTCATGTTATATGTATATATAAACATGTGTCTTAAATGAAGCGTTTTTATATCTGTAGTAGAAACAGATTGATAGAAGCTACATAATAAACATCGGTCATCCAGAAAGTTTCCGCCGTTTCTATAAACTACTTAAAAATTGAGTACTGAAACTAAAATGAGTATTAAAAGTATTTTTTTTTCATTACATTCATTGGGATATTTTTTTATAAATTACAATAAATATTAGCTATCTGTTATTATTATTTAATGAATATCTGAAATAATAAGAATTTTGGGGTACAAGTGTACCCCACTTAATTAAAAAATATTTATTTTTTTTACCGAGTTGTGGATATTTTACTTTTTCGTATATGTAACGCTATTGTCAATTTACAAGCGCTTTTATATCCAAAGGATATGAAACCCTCGGTAACTATTTGGATGATCTGATTTTTTTGCGACAAAGATATACATTGTGTCCAATTAGCGATTTTTAATCAATATTTCACTATTACTTTGAGCTAATCAATTGTTTACTTGGCGTATTTGTTACCGTATTCAATTTTTTAGGTAATACACGATGACATTGCGTCATCGTTTCCCGAACTACAACGATCAATCACCGATTTGAAGACAACTCTTAATATTGACACTGTGCCGAAATTGCGTTTTAGGCGCAAATTTGACGCACTTAGAAGATCATTAACTAACATTGTATATTGTACGGTTAAACGTCTAGTTTGATAGTTATATTTTATTCATTATATTATATTACGTACGTATATTAAAAAAAAATAGGATACTTAGATGTATTTTAAGGAAATCAATGAATTGATAAGTGAATTATTGTGAGAATATTTTGGGAGTAATTTTTAATATTATTTTTAATAACACTTATATGTAACGAGTGTTTTATATTGTACGCTTCCTTATTATAAACCATGAATTGTTTTGTAGTGTAGATGCGGAAGTTTTGATTTGTGAATTATAGTTAATGATTTGTTTTATCAGACACGTTTCACATTTTTTTAATATGTTTTATACACATCTATTTCAAGACACGATCCTATTTTTAAAGATAATTTTATTAGCGAAATATTTGTTTTTAATATAATAATTTAATCATAGGACATATTTACCACGGGACAGTTGAGCGGTATAAGGCAAAGGTGATCTATAAATTATTAAGCAAAAACTTTATTCTTAAAGATTTTATATTTTACGTTTTATTTAAAATTACTGAATATATTTCAATCGTATGTTTTTAAAATCGTTTCTCTAATAGTAATATAAAAGAATACTTTCTTTATGCCGCTCACTTTGTCATTATTAGAATAGTGAAATATTGTAATGATAAGCATTGTTTTTCTCAATCACATAGTTTAAAATATAATCAATAATGGTAATAATTGTTGTGAACAACCCCATATTAAATGCATTTTTGTTTAAATATTTCGTTTTAAAAAAATATATATATATGTACTAATCAATGAATTTATTTAGAATGTAATTCTGAAGATATCAATATCGAAATATATTAATGTTATTTGTGTTGTTACAATATTGATGTTGTGGAATTTAAATATGCATACATAATCATTATAATCAGGTCTGAAAAGTTGTATCCGCATTTGAGTGAAACTTTTTATAGCAATCCTCATTACAGTGCTTTAGGATTTTCGGAAAAGATGGACAATTATTTGTTGCAAAGGTTAAAAGGAATGCTATTTAATGAATTATTAATTAGTAAAATAAACATATTTATCGGTGTCTCACTATATTAACGTAGTATCACTTAAAATGATTTATATGCGTATAGTATTACATTTATATATGTGTTGCTTGAATTTGCGATATATCTGTTCTTTTGTGTTAATTATTCAACTCTCCTTTTTTATGATATTGTGCGCGATGATTTTTGAAAAACTTTCATAACTGTTTGACGAGCTCTCAATTTAATCTTGGTTTAATAGATTCTGTGTGGCTGTGATGTTTGATAAAAAAATTGTGTGTGCCGACGTTTGGACAGTCAATCTGCGGACGGAACCAGGCGGTGGAGACACGCTCGAAGAAGACGGATCTGGACCCGAGGCCGAGGACTCGGCCACCACGGCGAATCTACACATTCAGTGCGTTTACGGTTGAACTCTTTAAAAGATTACCAGACTATCGGTTAGGACGGTTTAACTTAAATTGAGGGTTCGAGGTATAGAGTCGAGAAATTACTCAATCGTGCTTGTTGTATATCTTATGAAGGAGGGTTGAGAATAATATTAAATGCGTTGTCGTCTTTAATGGGATACAGGGATATGATTTTTTAATAGAAAAATCTATTACGCCGGTGACGATAGTAGGCTTGCACTTTATAGTGTTGTTGTATGGCGTCACCGAATATGGAGAAATAGTAAAATGTCGAATGACCATCACGATAAGAACGTTTTTCGAAAATTATTCAACAAATATCTTTATATACATATAAAGATATTGTATGGTCAATGCGTTATATAAAAAATGAGACCACTTAGTTTTTCTATAATACTATGATATAAATAAATCAAAATATATTCAATATAATTCATTTGTAAAGTACATGATTTTATTTTATTTTATGATCTTTTTGTAATTATACATATATATCTAAAAAAAGATTATATGAATTTATATTCTATTGATATTTTTAATTAAATCGTCAAATCATTTTACAAGATTGGCGAAGACTGAAATTGGATTTAATTTAATTTTCTAAAAAAATTATATATATACATAAACATATTCTTTTTTTTATTTTTATCTAATAAATAAATTTATTCATATTTTTTTTGCTGCCATTTATTATTATTAAAATTAATATATCTATATATATATATATATATATCATTATAAATGTGAACCATTTCTGGGTTTATTTATATCAAAGCATTATTAATATGTGTAATAGCTTTCATTGGAAAATATATTTCAGCTAAACGTTTAATAATATACGTATATGTTTAAAGTATTCGTGTGGTACATATTCTCACAATGGTAATTTTCCTGTTTAATTTACTTATCTAGATAGATGTACAAGAACGAATGCCGAATGTTTGATGAGTTTTAATATTATTTTAATTTTTTACAATTCATCGTTATATCATATGTTTATCTTTCTTGTATTATTATGCTTTTTATTCCTTTAAATTTAATAGTGTACATGAAATAGTCTGGATGCGAATTATTTAATTTGCAAATAAATGTTTTTAAGTATGTATTCATTACGGTTATATATACGCAGTGTTATATTATTCACATGTATGTACCTATGTATGTAAGTGTCGGTAATTGAGGCATAACCTGGAGCGCTAATTCTATGAACCGCATTCTTTTTAGTTTATATTCGTTCTTTAATACTGAATCAGCGCCCTAGATATTTCCTAAGTTATCTATATCTATATGTGTCCTTGCATATGTATAACGTGTGCATATATATAATAACATTTTAAATGTCTCAAAATGATATATTAATTAAATGGAAGAATACATACATTACATGTATATGTATTATTAAAAAAAAAAAACATTTTTCGCTATAAGTAGTCATAAATGCGCAAAGTAAAAAAAAATATTTGGAGCATTGCGAATGTATTTACATCACTTGGGAAATTTAAATCACATAAAGATAGAATCTATAAACATTAGAAGTTAAGAAATGATACAGTATATATTTTTTAAATTTATTTACAGATGCGGATCTATTTTATTTTATAGCTAAGCTCGAAAAAGGCGTAATTGCAAAAATATAATTTTAAAGAATAAAAAGAGCAAGTAGCATGCAATCAAAATTTTTAAATTGAATATTAAGTTGTTTGTTTCTTTTAAAATTTTAAAGTCAATTTATTTTCTTGGTGAATAACCGTGTCGCGTGGGAAATTGAAACTATACGACGGCTCTTTCTTAACTGAATCTGAAATTATATATTTTCGCTAAAATGCATACCAAATTATCGGAACTCTAATGTGTTATATATTAAAAAAAATGTATACATTATGTAAATTTTATGATTTTTTTATGTAATCCACGTATTTTTAAAACCTTACTTCTACAGGCACGGTTATGTAACATTTATATTATATTTATATTTATTTAATTAAATTCATTATATACTTATATTGAAATATATAAAAAAATATTAAATGTCTATAATGTAGTCCTGTAATATACGAAAATTTAAATAAATTAAGTCATATTTGTGAAATAGTTATTTTATTGTAGTTTCTCCTTTTTTAATAAATATATTAATAATACTTTTATATAAAATTCAAAATACTCGTATGCTAAAAATCCGTACCTACAGTTTTAGTATTTTTATCATTTCGGAATCTTATCTTTAGCTTAGTGAGAAGACTTAAGAATACAGGTAAGAATATCAATCCGTGCGCTGCGCCTACTAACACTATGCATAAGAACATCCTAAAGTAGAATATTTGAAACAGTTCTGATTGTGCGAAGGCCAAAACTGCGATTCCAGCAAATTTAGTTAGCGTGATTCCACTCAATACGTTGCTTCCCATGTCGGAGACGGCTTCAAACACTCGTTCTTCTAATCTGTGTTTGCTTATCGCATAGGAGTGCACAATGTGGCTGCAAAACTCGACTGCTATTCCCACACACTAGAAAAAATAAAATTAAAATAATACCTCACAGATAAAATGATTATGCTTTGACAAAATAATATAGATTATAAAATTTCATATAAAACTGAAAAAATAATAATGAACTATACTGACATTATCGAAGTAAACATTAAAGAGAACATGGATGTTTGATCTAATTTGAGATGCTTTTGAAGCAAACAGATTGTAGTCGCTTCGATGATAGGTATTCAGTTGCGTCGGTAGGTATCATTTTTGAATTCACCGAGAGGCAAAATTCTGTATTATAAGAAGTCCGAGCATCGAGATCCCCACCATGTACTTTGATAGAGATCAATCAGTGATCACAAAGTACTAACGTACTAACATTGAACAATTCACCAAGTAGCACTTTGTGCACATACATTTTCAGATGAAATTGGTTATTTAGATTACCAACAGCATTGTTGCAAAAGCGTTGAAGAGTTTTTAAGTGAAATAGATATCAAGAGTTTCTCCTTCACAACAAAGTGTAAGAGGTGAAGTTTTAAAGCGTTTTGCTTTTCATCCTAAACGAAATTAAAATATTCCTTGAAAAATAATGTTCATTATTCAAAACTGCCAGAAGATCAGTGGTTGCAAAAATTATATTTCATGGTAAATATCACATTATAAATAAATTTATTCAATCATAAATTACAATACTTTACACATGCCTAAAATTAAAAACTACAGTTACACTGTACTTAAAAAACTGCAAGGTCATTGTTCACATTACTTTTAAGGGATGAATAGTTTACTATAAAAATAGCTATATATCATAGAATCAACGTTGGGATAAGTGCATCGCTAGCCAATGAGAGTACTTTGAAGGAGATTAATTCAAATATGATCTAAGCTTATTACTTTGTTCGTAATAAAATTATTCACCGTACTTTTTGATCACACCTCGTATATCGGAGACAGAAAGCAGAATTTTTCAATGTTATCTAAGCTTTTCGAAGATTGTGAATATATTACTTTTGACGATATCAGGGACACAGCTATAAGACATCTTACTAAGCTCAACAAAAGGTTCTCTGATTACTGTCATTAGATTGTAGATCCCTTTAAATGTGAAATTACTGATTGAATTTCTATTATTGAGAAGCACTTCTTCAACTTCGATCCAATAATGAAGTACGGATTTAATTTGGTAATAAAACAGATCTGTCATATTTTTAGATGTCAATAACTGCAAAAGGCAGTCAAAAAGTTGTTGCCTTTTGCAACAACCTATCTTTGCGAAAAAGGATTTTCCACTCTGATGAACATATATCCAAGATCTAGAGCTTGGATCGACACTGTAATATTAACTCTTACTCTTTTTTTAATATTAATGTATTTTGTCAAAGCATAAGCAATATTTTTTTATGAAAAATAAAAAATACAAACCATCACAAGATTCACTAGGGAAACTGCATTCAAGCTGATGCTCCACCAATACATTAGACCGATCATGTTTATCAGAATCATCAGAACCGATATTAATATGACTAGAGCAGCGAAGATGTCAAAGCCAATTAGTATGAAACTGACGATGAAGATGATCAGAAGCGAATATCCTAGCGACTTAAGTGTTTGGTTCCACATTGTGATGTATTGTTCGTAAAATACGTAAAACACACTGAAAGCATAAAATAGTTTATAATACAAATAACCAATATTTAGATATATTTAATGTAAAATTTACCTATAAGGAAATATTTCTACGTCTGTTTGTGAGTTTTTTTGTAGCATAGTAGTGAGATTAGCGGCTAAATTCTTAGCATATCCGTATGCTTCGTAAAAGTCTTTAGAAGTTCTCAACGTTTTGTGATATCCCATGAAGAGCGATTCTTCTACCACAAATTTTCCACCTTCGTCCATTTTATAGTTAAGACCCTGCAACGAGTTAAGGTAAGATTAGTTAAGAAAAATAACTGAGTCGTATTAAGAAAATATACCCACCGGACCATAACTCGCATGACCGCTCTTAGGACACTCGATACTCGGATTGTCTTGCAGGAAGAATGGCAAAAAAGCGTCGAACGATTTTTTATCAGGCCTCATTTCATATTCGTCTAGAACCATATCGCATTTACCGCAAACACTGGAATTTTCTGTTTAAAGTAACACACAGTAAGAGCAGAATTCTTAGAAATGTATAATAAAGCGTTTAAATACCGGTGTGCGGGCAGAAGCTGCCGGTTGAATAGAAGTACTGACAGCAGTTTCCACCAGATGACCAATCGAAGAAGTCGTCTATCCATGAATTTGGTGGACGTGTTAGGTAAGATCTAAAATGTAAATATAATCATTTAAAAAAGAAAGTAGTGCAACTACCGCAACTAAAAACATTTAGTACACGGCGAAGATGTGGTGAAAATTTATCCGCATATTACTGAACGTCCCATCAAAGTAAATGGACATTCAAAAGCACTTTCACAATAAACATTATTATTCAAAGGGACAGATTGTAGTTTTTGACGCGGCTCCGTTTGTGTTCAAATTTATTTACAAATTATTTTTGACTTCTGAAAAGTGATAATTGTTTTTTGCGCTCTCCTATTGGGCAAAATTTGGTTTAGATGTACTTTATTCGTACTTTTGACCTGGACTGGAAGTTCACTATATGGCAACACTGAGCAGCAAAGAAAATTATCAAGTAAATATTTTTAATAATTTTTAATGCCTAATTATAATATTTCGCATAAAATAAGATTTCATAAAATATGTCGCAATGGTGACTAATTTTTATATTTATTAATAGCAGATAATTAATTTTATATTTACATTTCTGGATAATGCGAAGCCGTGTAGAGTTGTACAAACATCGAGTCCACGTTGCAAACTGGACCACCGCATATCAAATTCTGATGTTCGGGTTTCGAATAGTCCAGTCCTTTCTTGACCACCCAATAGACTGGAGGACCTATTTGTAGCTCGTTGCCAACACTTTTCAAATACTTTCTGACAAACGAGTCCAAGGGCATAGCCAAATCCTGCTCAAGACCAATATCGACGTTTGGTATTATGGCAATGCTGACTGATAACCACAGCATGAAAACGACAACCACGACTATTTCCACAATCCTGAAAATTAAATAAAAAACATGTATACTCATATATGAAAAAACGTTGAAAATATAAAAAATATAATTACCAATTGAGAATGAAAGGTGTGTAAAAGTTTTTAAATAGCTTGTGCAGAATCCCTTTGGTTATGGGAATATCTTTAGGTTTGATTTTAGCGCAGCATAGTATGTCTAATCTGTTAGACTGAAATTTTTATTTTATTAATTTATTTAGCTTAATAGTTAATTTTTACATCAAACAAATTTTAACTAAACATATACTATATATATAATATATAACATGAACAGAAAAAAAGGACTTATTATTATATTTTATTTCTTAATGCAGTGTTTTTTTATTCTATTTAGGAAACCCGTTACAGTTTTATTTTTGTGGATTGTCCTAGAAACATTATGATACAAATTCACACCTCCGTACATAATTCCCCTAGCCGTACCTAACTATCATTCAATTTTCTCTATTTCTAGTATTAAATCTATGCACATCTCTATTTCTTATTAAATATGTATTAAAATACTCTGGTAACATATTATTTTCTAGCTTATATATAAATACTAAAACATTCATCTTCAATATTTTTTAAGCATTTAACTATTCCAATCTATCAATCATACTTTTAAAACTAGTAAATCTATTTTTATTTAAGACTACTCTCATTGATTTTTATATTTATGATATATGTTGATGGGATTAATGAGATATTTTGATGAGATTCTTTAACTATATGCATTATTATAGTAATTACTTACGTCGTATCTCTCACTGTCCAAAGATAATATAGCTATGAAAGCAGTTATGTGGAATATAAAGTCGAATAAAAGTGCTACGGTGGCGTACAGAGCAAATGTGTTGACAGCCGGCATTCCAGATAAAGATCCTGTGGGACAAAAATAATGATTGTAAATACTCGAAAGACCTAAGTTCGAATGCCATATGAACATTTGTGTTTTTTAATTTATATCGCATCTCTAAAGTATATAATCATGCTAGTCAAAAGAGATTATATACAAATTCGATTATCTCGATGTACTGCTCCCGATCGCTGAGCAAGCTTTTTAATGACAACTAGTGTTGATTGAGTCACTATTCATGTTAACCTGCTCTAGGTATCAAAATCTTTGCGAATATTTAAATATCTTGAAACTGATTTTATGTCAGATAAAATGTTTTTGATTTGGGTTTTTTACTAAGGTGTATCAGGTGAGATATGACTGCGGATAAATATTGTAACCACTGGTGTAAAATCTACATAGTTAAAAGAAAATTTATATTGGACTTTAAAAAAGCATAATAGTTTTTGAGCGTTACGTGGTATTAAAAAGTATAATTTTATATAAATCTAGCAGCTAACGGTCTTACGTTAATTTGGAAATATTTAAATATGTTCAAACTAATTTTATGTCAGATAACATGTTCTTTCTTTGCGGTTTTTACTAAACGTTACATGATGTTAAAGTATAATTTTATTTAAATCTTATAGCTAATGGTCTTAACATGAATTTGCGAGTGTCAATATATATTTAAAAAGTTGTCAGATAACATGTTCTTGCTTTAGAGTTACATGATATTAAAAAATACTATAGTTTTATATATCATGTAACCTAGTAGTTAATGCTCTTAACCTTCATATACGTACGCTTAAATATATAAATTAATTTTTTGTCAGTTATCATGTTCTTGATTCGACATTTTTACATGGTGTAAAACTTAACGTTATTTTGCGCATGAAAAAATAATTTTAAACTAATTTGATGTCAGATATCATGTTATTGATTATAAGTTTTTACATAATGTAAAAAAGAATACTTTCATTTCAATCTAATAGCTAATGGTCTTAGCGTTAATTTGAAATAACTCAATATCTTTCAATTTAATTTCAGATAACATGTTCTTGTGTGTCGTTTTACTTAACGTTACATGATGTTGAAAATGTTTAATTTTATATAAATATGATAGCAGATGGTCTTAACGTTAATATGAAATGTCTAAATATTTTAATGCCGATAACATGTTTTTTGATAAAAGTTTTTACTTACATGTTGTTAAATAAGTATAATAATAGTTTTAACGTTAATTTGTGAGTGTCAAAATATATTGAAAATAATTTTATGTCAGATAACATGTTCTTGCTTAACGTTACGTGATATTAAAAAAGTATATTTTCATAGCAATCTAGTAATATAAGTACTTAAAGTTCATTTGCAAATGCCTAAATATTTTAAAACCAATTTTATGTTAGATAACATGTTCTTGATTGAAGGTATAAGAATATATTAGGTGAATTATGACTGCAAAATATTGTTAGCACTGGTGTAGTCTGTATAGTAAAAAAAAAAAATAAAAAGCAATTATCTCGATTGAACGCTCCCGATCGCTGATCATCACTATCTCGCACTATCGCATTATATTTTTAGATAAATCTATTAGCTAATTTGCGAATATCTTTATATCTTAAAACAAATTTTGTCAGATAACATGTTCTTGATTTGAGGTTTATATTTAACATTACATGATGTTGAAACAGTATGATTTTATATAAATCTAGCATCTAATGGTTTTATCGTTATTTTGCAAATCTCTATATATTCAAAAATATTTTATTTGTCAGTTAACATGTTTTTGATTTAAGGGTACACAATGTTGAAAAGTACATTTTTATTTGAATCTAAAAGCTAATGGTCCAAATGTTAATTTTGAATGCCCAAATATCTTTAAATTAATTTAATGTCAGATAACATGTTCTTGCTTTGCAGTTTTTAGTTAACGTTACAAGATGTTAAAGAACCATGATTATGTTCAAATCTAATAACGAAAGTCTTGACGTTAATTTGCATCTTAATATTTAAAAATAAATTGTCAAATAACATGTTTGTTGAAGGGGTTTGGCGACAGGATGATGACGGGTGGTAATTAGACACAGATTGAGCCGCCTCAGTAATATTTTATTGATGATACGAGTTGTTTACATGGTTTACAAAGTACGGGGCGCCGGTCCGAATCGCCTGAAGATTGCCAGTAAAGAAAAAACAAGCGTAAGGCCAATGCTACTCAATTGCCACCAAGTTTTAGCCATAACAAATATAGGCTCTCACACGCCCTAGCGATTTACAATGGCGACATTCAACTAGGGAGTGAGAATGAGAGCCTTGGCACTACTGATATTTAATGCTGTCGGCACAAAAGTATCAAAGTAGTGATGTACGGTGCGTCGGCGCCGGCTCTGCTTGTAAAGCTTCAGGGGCGCCGTTTTTGGGAGCACGTGTAGGGCTCAATGTGGCGCGACCTCCAGTGACGGGGCTCCAAGCTGCGTGGAACACATGTAAATCCGAGCGGCTCGTAGGGCTCCAGGGGGCGCGAGCAGAACGTGCATGTCTGGCACCCTATGGTGCGTCGGTGCAACTACACAAGGCGCGCGCGCGGTAGAAGCTCGGAGTCGCGGGGGCGTAGCCCTAAGTCACGCGTGGTCCATTCCAGCCTGGTCTATGGCAGTACTCCGGTGGCTTCTCGCTGGAGGCGCGTGGCTGCACCGGGTGCTTCCTGGGTCACGTGGTCGGCGGCGACGATGGGGGTACCTAGTCGGGGGTGCAGGCCCATCGTCTTGGTGGTCCGCCAGCTCGTGTCCGGATCCAAGAAAGCTCCAGCGGGGTGGCAGCAAGCGGCTCAGCGGCACAGAGTGAGCCGCTGCAGTAATATTTTATTGATGATACGAGTTGTTTACATGGTTTACAAAGTACGGGGCGCGGGTCCGAATCGCCTGAAGATTGCCAGTAAAGAAAAAACAAGCGTAAGGCCAATGCCACTCAATTGCCACCAAGTTTTGGCCATAACAAATATAGGCTCTCACACGCCCTAGCGATTTACAATGGCGACATTCAACTAGGGAGAGAGAATGAGAGCCTTGGCACTACTGATATTTAATGCTGTCGGTACAAAAGTATCAAAGTAGTTATGTAGGGTGCGGCGGCGCCGGCTCTGCTTGTAAAGCTTCAGGGTCGCCGCTTTTGGGAGCATGTGTAGGGCTCAATGTGGCGCGGCCTCCAGTGACGGGGCTCCAAGCTGCGTGGAACACATGTAAATCCGAGCGGCTCGTAGGGCTCCAGGGGGCGCGAGCAGAACGTGCATGTCTGGGACCCTGTGGTGCGTCGGTGCAACTACACAAGGCGCGCGCGCGGTAGAAGCTCGGAGTCGCGGGGGCGTAGCCCTACGTCACGCGTGGTCCATTCCAGCCTGGTCTATGGCAGTACTCCGGTGGCTTCTCGCTGGAGGCGCGTGGCTGCACCGGGTGCTCCCTGGGTCACGTGGTCGGTGGCGACGATGGGGGTACCTAGTCGGGGGTGCAGGCCCATCGTCTTGGTGGTCCGCCAGCTCGTGTCCGGATCCAGGAAAGCTCCAGCGGGGTGGCAGCAAGCGGCTCAGCGGCACAGAGTGAGCCGCTGCAGTAATATTTTATTGATGATACGAGTTGTTCACATAGTTTACAAAGTACGGGGCGCGCGTCCCAATCGCCTGAAGATCCAGGAAAGAAAAAACAAGCGTAAGGCCAATGCCACTCAATTGCCACCAAGTTTTAGCCATAACAAATATAGGCTCTCACACGCCCTAGCGATTTACAATGGCGACATTCAACTAGGGAGTGAGAATGAGAGCCTTGGCACTACTGATATTTAATGCTGTCGGCACAAAAGTATCAAAGTAGTGATGTACGGTGCGGCGGCGCCGGCTCTGCTTGTAAAGCTTCAGGGGCGCCGCTTTTGGGAGCACGTGTAGGGCTCAATGTGGCGCGGCCTCCAGTGACGGGGCTCCAAGCTGCGTGGAACACATGTAAATCCGAGCGGCTCGTAGGGCTCCAGGGGGCGCGAGCAGAACGTGCATGTCTGGCACCCTGTGGTGCGTCGGTGCAACTACACAAGGCGCGCGCGCGGTAGAAGCTCGGAGTCGCGGAGGCGTAGCCCTACGTCACGCGTGGTCCATTCCAGCCTGGTCTACGGCAGTACTTCGGTGGCTTCTCGCTGGAGGCGCGTGGCGGCACCGGGTGCTTCCTGGGTCACGTGGTCGGCGGCGACGATGGCTGACGATGGGGGTACCTAGTCGGGGGTGCAGGTCCATCGTCTTGGTGGTCCGCCAGCTCGTGTCCGGATCCAGGAAAGCTCCAGCGGGATGGCAGCAAGCGGCTCAGCCGCTGCAGTAATATTTTATTGATGATACGAGTCGTTCACATAATTAACAAAGTACGGGGCGCACGTCCCAACCGCCTGAAGATTGCCAGTAAAGAAAAAACAAGCGTAGGGCCAATGCCACTCAATTGCCGACAAGTTTTGGCCATAACAAATCTAGGCTCCCACAGGGGATTTACTAAACGTTACATGATGGTGAAAATGTTAATTTTATTTAAATTTAATATTTAATGGTCTTAATGTTGTTATTATTGACTAAATATCTTGAAACAAATTTGATGTCAGATAACATCTTCTTCCTTTGAGATTTTTACTTAACGGTAGAAAATATAAAAAAGTTTTATCTTATTTTTATATAATACTTAACGTTATTTTTTTCACATTATGTAACGTTCATACTTAACGCTACATAATGTGAAAAAAATTTGATTTTATTTATATCAAATAACAATGCTCTTACCGTTTTTTGAGAACGCGTAAATATCTTGAAACTAATTTTATGTCAGATAACATATTCTTAATTTATGATTTATAGTTACATAATGTAGAAAAAGTATAATTTTATTTAAATCTAATTGCAATGGTCTTATCGCTTATCTGCGAATGCCAAAATATATTACTACTAACATAATGTCAGATAACATGTTCTTGGTTAGAGGTTTTTACTTAATGTTACGTGTAATTAAAAAAAGAATTAATGTATATCAATTTACTAGTTAATGGTCTCAATGTGTAATTGCGAATGCTTTTAAACAAATTAAAAAAAAACAGTTAACTTGTTCTTGATTTGCGATTTTTACAGAGGTATATGATATAACTGAAAAATATTGCAAGAAAAGTGTAAAGTCTGTTTAGTCAAAAGAGACAAAAACTAATAAACTAATAAAAGAGAACATTTTTTAACTTTAAATAATATGTAAAAAGTGAAATTTAATATAAATCTAGTAGCTAATGATTTACCGTTATTTTGAAAATGTTTTAAAACTAGTATTTTGACAGATAGCCTGTTCTTGCTTTATGGTTTTTATTTACGGTTACATGTTTCATTTTACTTAAATCAAATAGCTAGTGGTGTTTACTTTATTTTTTGGAATACCTAAGTACCTTAAAACCAATTTAATGTCAGATAACAGGTTCTTGCTTTGGGATTTTTGTTCAACTTTACATGAGTTGAAAATGTTTCATTTTATTTAAAACCAAAAGCTAATGGTCTTCACAGTAATTTGCGATTGCTGAAATATTTCTAAACTAATTTTATGTCAGATAACATGTTTTTGATTAACGTTACATGCTATTAAAAATGTTCAATTTTATTAAAATCTAATAGAAATCGTCTTAAAGCTAATTTTCGAATGTCTAATTATATTGAAACTAATTTGATGTCAGATAACATGTTCTTGCTTTGGGGTTTTTAAACGTCACATGATAATAATAAACTTGAATTTAATAGAAATCTAGTAGTTTTAACGTTCATTTGCGAAGATCTAAATATCCCTCGAAAAGTTTTATGTCAGATAACATGTTCTTGGTTTAAAGTTTTTATTTAACATTACATGATATTAAAAAGTTATATTTTTATAGCAGTCTAGTAGATTGTCTAACGTTAATTTTCGAATGCCTAAATAAATATATTTAAATAAATTTATAGTCAGATAACATGTTTTTCCTTTGAGGTTTTCACAAAGGTGTATAGCTTGTGATATGCCATCAAAATACTGTGAGCACTGGTGTAAAGACTGCGTAGTCAAAAGAGATTTAATAAAAGCTCAGTCTCGATGAACCGCTTTCGATCGCTGAGCAAGATCACTATCTCGCAGTTTCGCACTATTTAAAAACGATACAGTTTTTTACCGTATTATGATATTTTTAAATGGATAGTTTTATATAAATCTATAGACTAATGGTTTTTCTGTTATTTTGCAAACGTCTTAATAGTTTAAAACTAATATTCTGTCAGATAACATGTTCTTGCTTTGGGGTTTTTGTTTAACTTTAAATGAGTTGAAAATGTTTCAGTATACGTTAATTTGCGATTGCCGATATTTTCATAAACTAATTTTATGTAAGATAACATGTTTTTGATTTTCATTTAAAATATTCAATTTTATTAAAATCTAATAGAAATGGTCTTAAAGTTAATTTTCGAATGTCTAAATATATTGAAACTAATTTGCTATCAGATAACAGGTTCTTGCATTTTTTATTTTAACGTCACGTGCTATTAAAAAAAATAATTGAATTGCAATTTAGTAGTTTCAACGTTCATTTGCAAATGCCTAAATGTCCTTAAACAAATTTTGTGTCAGATAACATGTTCATGCGTCAAGGTTTTCACAAAGATATTCGTTACGACTGCAAAATATTGTTAGCACCGGTGTAAAGTCTGTGTAGTAAAAACAAAAATATCTCGATTAAACGCTCCCGATCGCTGAGCGTGATCACTGTCTCGCACTATCGCATTATGTAAAAGCGAAACAGTTTTTAAAATTTACATTATAATAAAAAGTATAATTTTAGGTAAATCAAATTGATAATGCTCTTAACGTTAATTTGCGATTGTCTACATATCTTAAAACAATTTTTTTGTTAGATAACATGTTCTTGTTTAAAGGTCTTTAACGATACATGGTGTGAAAGATGTATAATTCTATTTAAACCTAATAGCTAATGCCCCTAACGTTAATTTGCGTGTCAAACTATATTTAAGCTACTTTGATGTAAGATAACACGTTCTTGCTTTGAGGTTTTTATTTAACGTTTCAATATAATTTAATAGCAATTTAGTAGTTAATGGTCTTAACGTTCATACCCGATTGCCTAAATATATTTAAATTAATTTTATGTCAGTTAACACGTTCTTGATTCGACGTTTTTACCTAACGCTACATGATGTTAAAATGTTTATTTTATATAAATCGAATAGGTAATGGTCTTAATATTAATTTGAAATTCCTAAATATCTTGAAATCAATTTTATTTCAGATAACATGTTTTTAAAGAGGGGCTTTTACTTAACGATACATAAAGTAAAAATGAATACTCTTATCTAATAGCTAATGGTATTAATTTTAATTTGAAATGACTAAATGCTTTCCTATTTAATTTCAGATAACATGTTCTTGATGTGGGTCTTAACTTAATGTTACATGCAGGGCTGTGGAGTCGTTAAAAAAAACACGACTCCGACTCCGACTCCGATTCCGATATTTACAAACAACACGACTCCACTCCGACTCCGACTCCGACTTCGACTCCGACTCAAAAAAGTTTAATTTATCAGGTATTTTTGGTGTTTTTCTACACGTTTAATATTCATACGCTATACACATTCATTATTACGCAATTAAAAATTCATAAATTTCATAATTTAAAAAAATGCTCGGAGTCGCTCATTTTTCACGACTCCGACTCCGACTCCAACTCCGGCCAAAACACCACGACTCCACGACTCCAACTCCGACTCCGACTCCGACTCCACAGCCCTGGTTACATGACATTTAAATGATTAATTTAATGTAAGTCTAATAACTAATGGTCTTCATGTTAATTTGGAATTACTAAAAATCCCAAAACCAATTTCATGTCAGATAACATGTTCTTGATGAGGGGTTTTTACTTAACGTATAATATGTTAAATGTGTATAATATTATTTAAATCTAATGTCTAATTGTCTTAACGTTAATTTTCATGTGTCAAAATTAAATTTGAAATTAATTAAACGTCAGATAACATGTTTTTGCTTATAATTTTTTACCTAACGTTACATAATATTAAAAAACTATAATGTTACATCAATCTAGTAGTTAGTACTGGTGTAAAGTCAAAAGCGATTTATTAAAAACCATTAGTCTCAATGAACCGCTCCCGATCGCTAAGCAAGATCACAATCTCGCACCATCGCACTATGTAAAAGCGAAACAGTTTTTAACGTTAAATTATATCGAAAACACTATAGTTTTATATATAAATATAGTAGCTAATGTTTTTATCGTTATTTTGCAAATGTCTAAATAATTTAAAACAATTTTACTGTTAGATAAGATATTCTTGTTTAAGTTTTTACTTACGATACATGATGTTAATGATGTATAATTTTATTAAAATATAATAGCTAATTGTCGTTACGTTCATTTGCGTGTAAAAATATATTTAAACTATTATGATGTCAGATAACATGTTCTTGGTATGAAGATTTTTTAAAAAAGCACGCGTTTTGCCAACTATTTAATACAATAGTTGATAATATATGTAAGCAAATTGAAAACCGTTTTTCTTCAATGTCCAAATTGGAATATTTTCACCTTCTGGAGAAAGAAAAATATGAGCAATATAAGGGAAAATTTCCAAATGAATTACTTACCAAACTGCAACAATTCTATGGAACATTATTTGATTATATAAGTTTAAAAAATGAGCTTGCTGTTCTTTATCATTTGCCTGAATTTACAGAGAAATCTGTTCATGAGCTTGTACAATTTATGAACACAAATAATTTTGAGTCAGGTTTTCAGGAAATAGATAAATTAGGCAAACTAATATTAACTCTTCCAAGCAGTACTGCTTCAGCAGAACGTTCATTTTCTGCTCTGAAACGAATTAATATTTGTTATCGAAGTACCCAAGGCCAAGAAAGGCTATGTGGCTTAGCTTGATTTCAATAGAAAAAGGGATCCTTATGGATATTAAAAAGAAGAGCACTTTATATGACAGCGTGATAGATAAATTTATGATCAAAAAAAGAAGATTAGATTATATATATAAATAATTATAAGTTTGTGTTTATTTATTTATTTATATATGGGAAAAAGCTCGACTAATAAAAATGAAAAAATGTACTTTTTTTTATTTTTTATAGCACACCCAATATTAACACCCACCGTACGCCACTGATAAAATCCTAACAGCTTTTTAACGGTAAATAATGTAGAAAAAGTATTCTTGTACTTAATGATCTTAACGTTAATTTGCAAGTGTCAAAATATATTAAAACTTGTTTGATGTCAGATAGCATGTTATTTCTTTGGAGCTTTTACTTAACGTTACAGGATGTTGAAAATGTTTAATTTAATGTAAATATAATAGCTAATGGACGCAAAGTCAATTTGAAATGCCTAAATATCTTGAAACCTATTTTGGGTCAGATAACATGTTTTTGATTTGGGGGGTTTTAATTAACGATACACACTGTTGAAAATGATTAATTTTACTAAAATCTAATTGAAATGATCCAAAAGTTAATTTTCTAATGTCTAAATATATTGAAACTAATTTGGTGTCAGATAACATGTTCTTGGTATGAAGATTTTTTATATCATTACATGATATTAAAATCCATAATTTTATATCAGTCTAGTAGTTTAAACGTTCATTTGCAAATGCCTAAATATCATTAAACAAAATTTATGTCAGATAACATGTTCTTGATTTAGGGTTTTCACAAAGGTATATAACGTGCGATATGCCTTCAAAATATTGTTAGCAAAAGAGATTTGATGAAACTCCATAATCGCGATCTACCGCTCTCGATCGCTGAGCAAGAACACTATCTCACACTACCGCTTTATGTAAAAGTGATCCAGTTTTTTTAACGTTAAATGATATTATAAAAGGATAGTTTTATACAAATATATTGGCTTATGGTTTTACGGTTATTTTGCAAATATCTGAATTGTTTAAAACTAATATTTTGTCAAGTAATATGTTCTTGCTTTGGGGTTTTTATTCAACTTTATATAATGTTGGAAATGTTTTATTTTACTTAAAACTAAAAGCTAATGGGCTTCACGTTATTTTGCAATTGCCAAAATATTTCTAAACTAATTTTATGTCAGATGTTTTTGATTTTGGGGTCTTAATTAATGTTACATGCTGTTGAAAATGTTCAATTATATTAAAATGGCTAATTTTCAAATGTCCAAATGTATTGAAATTAATTTGATGTCAGATAACATGTTCTTCCTTTTTTTATCTTAACGTCACATGCTATTAAAAACTATAATTTAATTGGAATCTAGTAGTTTTAACGTTCATTTGAGAATGCCTAAATATCCTTTAGTAAAATTTATGACAGATGTGGTTTTCACATAGGTATGTATATAACGTGCAATTTCACAGGATTGTCCCATAGCCGTGACGGCACGAACCATTGGTGTTGAGCGCGACGGTTGGCGGCGATCAGAACCAAACAGTTGGTTGGCGTGCGACGCGTCATAATCACGTGCGCGTGTTTATTTACCAAGCACCGACTAAATATCGCATTTATCTGTGTCGTCGTGTGTTATTTGATGTATTTCCAATCATGGTTTATACGTATTGTGTCCCAAATTGCAACGGAAACTACAAGAACGGCCCAAAAGTTAGCGTCTTCGAATTTCCTCGAGAAGAAGCGACTAAAAACAAATGGATCCGGGCGATTCATCGAGCACATTTTTCTCCTACTCGACATTCTAGAGTACGTATCGTTTTTACATATATTAGTGGTTGCATATATTTTGTATATTTATCAATACACACACCTAACCTACAATATAATGTATCATAACATAACATAGGTATGCGAGCGCCACTTCACCGAAACGGATTTCAGACGAAATAGTGAATATTATGACGAAAGAACTGGACGTCATTGCATTGAAGGAATCACCAGTTGCGTCGAAGCTACCCAATTGTCCAGATTATATATCTGCTTCTGAAGTAGAAACTTCAACGAAAGAGAGTGCAGAAGAGAGACGCACACGTATCGATAATTCCAATATATTTTAAAAGCTGCAATTGTCAACAGCTATCGTTCCAAAGCTAAATATGCTATATATAATAGAATATTTTCCAATTTTAATCAATTTATTGTTTGTCTAGAAAACCATAATGTCAACGAGGGGTGGACCATAATCAAGAAAAACGGTCTGGTAAAATTTATTTTAATAGAAAACGTTCCAGCCGCCGTCATTACGCTCTCTGCCAAGACTTAAAATTAACATTGTATAAAAACAAACCCCAGCTAGAGTATGCTCAGGATAAGGATTCTGGTTTGTTATTGTGTGCGCGAACTGTGTGGCTCAAAACAATTTCGCTCAAAATATTTTTTTATTTTATTTTAAAAGAAAATATATATTTATTTAACATACATACATCTGAGCTAAGTTGGAAATTTCAACGGACAATTAAAAATATGTTATATAATCGAAGAAACCAGATATTGATGTCATTAATTAAATATTTGCAAAATTCAAAATCTTTCACTAGTCAAAAAAATAATTTAGTCTTTAGCTATTCTTCAAAAGCAAAAATATATGAAATGGGGAAAGAAATTATTCGCAGATTGTTTAATGGCTCCACGTCTCTATTAAATCATTAGAGTCCATTGAATAAATTAAAAAATTATCATTGGCGCAACGATAAGAATAATAACTTTTTTAAGCCTTACAGAGAATAGTGTAAAAAACCAACAACGTACGGATTAATAGAAAAATAATTAAAATATTTTAATCCACGGGTAAGAGAACGAATAACTTACAGTGTATATTTGAAGCCTTGATGTCAATTAACCCAGATATGCCCAAGAAATTTTGTTCTCTTATTATTTCATTTATAAATAAAAAACAGTGGCACGAGTTTAGTGACCTACCCATGGGACAGTGGGCATATCTGGGTTAAACCAATATCAACACAAAATTATTTAAAATAAATCACTAGAGAAGATCGAACTTCTGTGCCACACTGCACTTTAATGACGAATACCAGCGTTGACGAATCAGCGACTGTCCTTAAAAGAGAAAGCGAGACAACGAAGTACACGCTACATCGCTTCTCCCTCTCATATACATATACATGCACACAATAACAAACCGGCATCCTTATCCTGAGCGTACTCTAACTCGTTTAAATAATAAACAAATCCCATTAGTGTTTCAAAATATTAATGATGTAAATGAAACATTAAATACTTTTAAATCTTCTCACAAAAATGTAAGCAGGAGTTCCATCAATGATAATATTCAATTGATCCTCGATACGTTGGCATCGACTCTTACATAAATAGATGACTATCGATTTTTTAAGCGAACAAGTAAAACTTTTCAATTGTAAAAAAATCGTTATAGATATTTTGTAATATTTTGATCTCAATATCTCCACACGCATATAGATCAGAAGCTTTGACTATATAATTGTACCTTATCCGACTACAGTTCATAAAATTTGTTTAAAATATAATTCCGATCCTCAGATTGAACAAAATGAGGCAAATTTTATAACTTATATTAAACAAAAATTTAATTTTTTAAAAAATAGTGATAAAATTGTTAGTTTAACGATTGCCGAAATTTATATTAAGCCATATTTTGATTATAAAGGAGGAAATATTGTAGGTACGGCTTATAACACTGAAGAAGCAGCTAAATCTGCTCATCTATTTATATTACAAAGTTTGCTTTCTTCGTTTAAACAAGTTGTGTATATTTTACCTGTAAAAACGATGAAAGCAATAGAATTATTAAACTTCATTGAAAGAATTGTAGTCGGTCTACAAAATATAGGATTTAATGTAGTCTGTGTCGTAAATGACAATAATTCTATTACTCGTAAAGCGATGTATTATTTTGCTTCACCTCCTCAAGTCAGTATAGTTTATAAACATCCTTGCAAAGATAATGCACCTTTGTTTTATATTTTAGATTCTGTTCACGTATTGAAATGTATACGAAATAATTGGATTAATCAGAAAGATACCGATCAGTCGATTAAGTTTCCATCTTTTGAAAATGTAAACGATGATACTTTATCTGTAGCTTCCTTTTTAAATGTGAAAAAGTTGTATGAAATGGAAAATAATCAACTTGTCAAATATGCTTACACATTAAATTAAAAATCTCTCTCACATAGTTGCTTTGAAAAACAAAATGTAAAATTAGTATGAAATATATTTAACGGCTGTTAGAAATAAGTCAGCAGTATAATTTATGTAACCACCGATCTACTGCTGAATTTATTTGGTTAATAAAAACTTAGTGGGATATAGTAAATGTAAAAACACTGCACAAACAACCACAGTTACCTATATTTATATATTTAGCAGGCTATTGTGTAAGAGTAGTATTATAAAGTGTGATATTTGTAAAAAGTTTTTAGTTTTAGACAAACATTTAAATTTTACTAATATAGAAGAACATTACAATTTTATTAAGAATGTTGATAGAGGCGGTTTATGTATCCGCACTTTGATTTAGTAAATGTAATTATGTTAATTTATATTACAATAAACATATTAATTAGCACTAGTCATTAAGATGAGTTTTTAAAATGTAAAGCTCAGAGGGAATTAGTAATATGTTTAACGTTAAATACAGTCTAAGAACATGATTTTTTGTCCATAATTGAAGCATACCGATTTGTTAGTAGTAGTTTTTTAACGTTAAACGATATTATTAAAGAATAGTTTTGTATAAATCTAGTAGCTAATGGTTTAAATGTTATTTTACAAATGTCTAAATATTTTAAAACTAATTTATTGTCATGTAACATGTTCTTGATTTGGGGTTTTTATTTAACTTTACATGAATTGAAAATTTTTCATTTTATTTAAAACCAAAAGCTAATAGTCTTCACGTTAACTTGCGATTGACGAAATATTTCTAAACTAATTTTATGTCAGATATCACGTTTTTGATTTGTAGGTTTTGATTAAAGTTAGTTGCTGTTGAAAATGTTCAATTTTATTAAAATGTAATAGAAATGGCCTGAAAGTTATTTTTCGAATGTCTAAATATATTGAAACTAATTTTATGTCAGATAACATATTCATGCTTTGGGGTTTTTTTAACGTTACGTGATATTAAAATTTATAATTTTATATCTATATTTGCAAATTTTTATCAGATAACATGTTCTTGGTTTGGAGTTTTTATTTAACGTTACATGATAGTAAATAGATATAATTTTATTGCAATCTAGTAGATGGTCTTAACGTTAATTTGCGAATACCTGAATATATTTAAACAAATTTATGTCAGTTAACATGTTTTTGGTTTGGAGTTTTTGCGATATGACTGCAAACTATTGTAAGCACTGGTGTAAAGTCTTTATAGTCAAAAGAGATTTTATAAAAACACTTGATGAACCGCTCTTCATCACTAAGCAAGAACACCACCTCGCACTACCGCACTGTGTAAAGATGAAACAGTTTTTTAACATTAAATGCTATTAAAAACTATATTTTCATATAAATCTAGTAGCTAATGGTTTTACCGTTATTTTGCAAATGTCTAATTATACCAAAACCTTTTTATTTCAGATAACACGTTCTTGGTTTAAAGTTTATATTTAACGTTACATGCTGTTGAAAAAGTACAATTTTATTTCAATATAAAAGCTAACGATCTTAACGTTAATTTGGAATGCCTAAATATTTTTAAAGCAATTGAATGTCATTACGTAATGTTACATGATATTAAAACAGTTAATTTTATTTTAATCCAATAGTTAATAGTCTTATCGTTAATTTGTGAATGCCTAAATATCTGTAAATATCATGTGTTATGACTATAATATTGTAAGAACTCAAAGACATTGCAATGCTCATGATAGAAACGTTCCTCTCTTTAGTGTGACGTCAACAAGAATGATTTTGAGTAAATAGAAAATAATTCAGAAAAAGTTATAGTTAAAAAAACATCGGACACTGAATTGTTAATGCAAGAAATGAAAAAAAGCATTAATTCGCTTACAAATGATACCAAAGCCACAAAAGAAATTGATTCGTGGGACTTACCAAAGCATTTCAAGCTTCTGGAATCGACTGGTAAACGAAGTCGAATCTTAGAAAAACTTTTTAATTGCTTGCTGTAAATTCAACGGCAAGTGAACGGGTGTTTTCCGTTACTAATATTTCAACAAAAATTCGAAGTTCATTGAAATTTGAAACCCTAGATGCATTGATATTTTTAAAATATTACATTTTAGAAAAAAATAACACTAATGAATTTTAAATTTGGCTTTTGAATTTAAAAAAAATATATAAAAACGTGTGTAGGAAATGTAAGAAATGTAATGTATATAATAATAATGTACTTAATTAAGTATTTTTATATGTATGTTCTTTGAAGTTTGAACGATATGTGTGTGTGTACATGAATATTTCGATTGAATAAAATATTAACAATTTTACATCTGATTTTATTTTCTAATCAATTTTTTTTATTTATTACCGAAGTCAAATATTTTAGTTTATATTACATACCAAGATATATAATATAATATTCGTAAATTTGAGCTCCGGGTCAGTATATAATAGTTGACAAAAATTACCAGGAACCGAACCGGGTACCCGGTTCTTTTATATAAAAAACCGAGAACTGGTTAATTAATTTGGGCGTATATTTGGATACCCTAGATCAGTAATGGCGAACCTTTTTGGGAAGTGGGTCAAATTTTGTTCATTATTTTTTCACTTTCACCATTGCCATATTTAGGTCAGGTCAGACACTGGCGACCTGAATATGGCAATGGTGAAAGAAGAGATCTGTAAGACAAACACAAAATATAGAGAAAGATTGACGAACCATACTAATTAACTTCCAAAGGACTTCAATCCAATATAGGAAACGCCTGAAGAGGAGGGAATTATTATGAAGTATTGTCTAAATTGGAGCAGTTTTCTTGGATTTCAAGAGAGCCTTCGAAACAATAGACAGAAAAATAATGTTAAAGAAATTGGAGAGTATAGGTATAAGTGATATAGTTTTAAGATGGTTTAATAATTACTTATATAAAAGAAAACAAAAAGTTAAAATAAATAATGTATATTCTGAAGAGAAATTAGTGTCTTATGGAGTACCACAAGGGTCTAAATTGGGACCATTGTTATTTGTTTTGTATATTAATGATATAGTTAATAACGTGAAAAAATGTAAAATTCATCTATTTGCGGATGACACATTAATGTATTGCATAGGTGATAACATTAAAGAAATTGTAAATAATTTAAATAATCAATTAAGTATATTAGAAATATGGTTAAAGAATAATGTACTTAAATTAAATGAGAATAAAACTAAATGTATGTTTATTAATTATAAAAATGTGTTAGATAATAGTACCAAAATAGTAATAAATAACTCTAGTATAGAAATAGTGGATAATATAAAATATTTAGGAGTAATTGTTGATACAAAATTAAATTTTAAAGAACATTGTAATTACATATTGAAAAAAAATTAGTAGAAAAATAGGTTTATTATCTAGATTAAGAAATATATTAAGTATAAATACAAAAAAAATAATTTACAATAGTATAATATTGCCCCATTTTAATTATTGTGCAACACTATTAAATATGTTAAATAAATTAGACAAACAAATGTTGCAATGAGAGTAATCTTAAATAAAAATAGATTAACTAATTGTAAAAGTATGATTGATAGATTAGAATGGTTGAATGTTCAAGAAATATTGAGTATGAATGTTTTAGTATTTATATATAAGTTAGAAAATAATATGTTACCAGAATATTTTAATAAGTATTTAATAAGAAATAAAGATGTACATAAATATAATACTAGAAATAGAGAAAATTTAAAGATAATTAAGTATAAGAAAACGAGTACGGCTAGGGGAATTATGCACGGAGGTTTTGATTTATATAATAGTCTTCCAAGAGAAATCCGAAACAGCAAAAATATAACGGGTTTCATAAATGGAATAAAAAAAAACCTTCGTACATATAGAAATAAATTATAATATTAAGTCTTTATTATTGTATATTTTTATTTTTTATTTCTGTTATGTATTTTTTATATATTTTTATATATGTTTACTAAATTTGTTAGATGTAAAGATTAGCTATTAAGCTAAATAAATTAATAAAATAAATAAATAAAATGATTTCTTCAGTCGTAAAGTGAATCGGTTATGGGCGACTCACCCACCTGTCACTAAACGGACAAACTATTTTTAAACTGTTAACTAATTTATGCATTCGAGCTTTTTATAGTTTCGAAATTTTACATGTGAATAATGAGATTGCAATGTGGCACGTTGCCGACGCCGATGCGTTATCGATTTGTTTACCCCTCTCATCCTAAGGGTAGGTCCTGGCGGAGAGCAAACGGGTGCGCAGTACGCTGTCGGTGTATTTAGGGCACGCCCTCGCAGATTTGTTCTATGAAAATTGAATAACAACATTTCATCCAAGCATGCAAAATAAGCTGCAGTATTTGTGTCATTAGTGCATAACGATAAAAGCAGAAGACCTATGCTAGAAACTCCCGAAGGGGTGAACTATTCTTTCGACAATCTATGTCTATGATTGCTCAATTACCTCAGGAATAATACTAATACCGAAGGCTTTACTGTGTCGAAAGATTTCGTCACTGTTTTTATGAAAGATATGAGATTAGTTACCGTGATGAAAGCCATGCTATTGACCACAAAAATTCCCGAAAGTATTTTTAATAATTTGCGACTGGTTCTTTATGCACAATTTGTTATCCTTTTTATTAATAAGAGGGATTCTAATTATCAGGAAATAATGACTCGGCTCATAAATACGCTTTAGAGGAGCGGTGAGACCGACAAAACCATGGTTTTAAAATTGCTCGTCAAATCCGTTCGTTGACCCTAGTTGCTAATATAAATTATGCATTGCAACTGAAAATATATTTTCCTTGGATCCAGTGGAAAATTATATTTTGCCGTCATAATGCCGCCTTATTTGATCCCAAGGGTCTAAAAATATAAGTGGACCCGGCACTAAGCATGTTTAAAATAAACACGAAGCTATGTATATTGAGATTTCTTCTTTGCTCATATTTTTAACATTTAATAGAAAGAGAGAGAATTTAAAAGAAACCGACATCACTAAGCTAGGATTAGTTGCTTGGTTTCAACAGAATAATTAATTTACCTTAAAAAAACAGCGCATGAAATTTAAAATAAATATAATATCATACAAACAGTGCGATAGTTTTAAAATTGTAATAGTCCAGTCAAATAAGGCGAAATAAAGGCTAAATCTCGGAATGAAAGATAACAAGCTGAAATTTTGCACAGACCTTCGTTTTGATGTTCTAAGGACAGGGTAAAAAGTCTCATAAAATATCGTGTCTGCTAATCAAGATATCAAAGGTCACAAAATTTGTTTTTTTGCAAATATCTCGCGTTTTATGCATCGCACGTCATTAAATGCTTTACAAAACTTTTAAAGCATAAAATTTTCTACAAGTTTGGTTAAAATATTTGTTTTGTATCATTAACAGTTTTTGAGATATAGCGCGAAGAGTGGGAGGCGTACATCCGTTTATAGAATCTAGCGAGTATTTCTACCTGCTTAACTTGGTATAAGCTTTGAAAAAGTAAACAATCGTGAAAAAGTAGTCTCGGCAAGTCGTTTGAACCATAATTTTATTACTTTCTTCATTGTAATATTAGGAATTAAGAATGAAATATTGCTTTACAAGAAATTTGTGCGAAAAAATTGAAAGAGTTGAGAGATGTCCTTACGGAGTATGTACCAGATGATAAGAAGATCATTTCCAAATTAAGAGAAAAATATTTAACTGATATTACTATTATAACGAAGATTGGATCATTCCCTATTTTTTCTTTTCGCGATGCTCAAGCTTAAGTTTTATCCATAGCTTGGTATGAAAATAAAAAAGGCACTTCGGAAGAAGAACACTTGCGCGTAGTGGAAGCTGCTGCGGCGATTATTAGAGAAGATATTCGATCTTCTGTTATTGAGACCAAGTCCTATCCGCCCCCGAGTAAAATATTAATGAAGAAATTCCGAAAACTTTATTACATTTTCTGCAAGAAGTTATTATAAAGAACAGAAAAGGAAAGACGGGGCTTTAAAACGAAATACACAGCTATAATGACTTCCATACGAAAACGGTCCTTTTCTTCGCAGTTATTAATAGGCCTATCTGTATTTCTTCATAGAAGAAATACAGATAGGCCAAACATCCAAAAAGACTTTTGGATGTTTTGTCAAGTTTAGGTTTTTTCGCTTCATATAGTGATACTGTAAAATGTTAAATTTCAGCTGTTTATCACCCACAGCCTCGTAATCAACCATCAGAGTCAAGTGCCTTAGTACAGTATGCAGCGGATAATGCAGAAAAATATTTATACTCTTGATGGCTATAATACTGTTCATATAATGGGAATGATAAAAATAATAACTTCAAAATCTGAAGTTATATCCGATGACCGCATAAAGAAATTTACAATAAAACCAAGTGCAAAGGAGTTAGCAGCACTATCACACATACCCCTTCTAGTGTATGAAAATCATGTCGTAACCGGATTGAGCAAGAGATTCAAGTTCAAAATTTTAATGATGCAGAAGAACTAACCGAACAAATATTTAATGTAGTTGATTTGTTGTGGAAGTACGGAAAGTGGAAAAATATCTCACCGTTGCCAGGGTGGAATGGATTTATTGAACAACTTACAAAAAACAATGAGAACTTTGTAACTTCTCGGATTCTGTTTCTTAGGAGTAATATGGACACAATTTACACCACATTACAGTGTGCTATAAAAACTGCCAAGAAACATGAACAAAGAACATGCTTAATACCTTTTGATCAGCCGTTGTACATAAAAGCACGTGAAATCGTAGCAGCTTCAGATGCTAACTCAGACTTGTCCAGAGTAGTTGTGAAACTAGGAGGCTTTCATATGCTTATGTCTTTTATTGGATGCATGGAAGCGGAATCAAGTAAGCTCTCAGTACAATTTATGCTTCGAATTCTGTCGACAAAATGTTGGATGGTCACGCTTTTGCAAGAAGTATCAGAGGCCATACGCTATTACTTTTTGCATTATCGATGATGATTTTTGAAGATATGGAGATTGAAAGTTATAATGCTTTAGATGGGTTCATTCAGCAGATAACAATTTGCGATGTTTCCTATGAAACTGTGGAAGAATGTGCAGGTAACTCTGGCTCCGTAGTTTACATAGCGTTATCCTATAAACGGATGCGCGCTTCCCACTCCCCGCGCTATATCTCGAAAACCATTAACCATACGAAGAAATAAATTATAACAAACTTGTAGAAAATTTTGTGAAACATCTAATGACATGCGATGCAAAGGAGGCAAGATATTTGCAAAAAACAATTTTTATGACCTTTGACCTTTAATATCTTGATTAGCAGACACGATATCATATGAGACTTTTTACCCTATCTTTAGAACGCCAAAACAAAGGTCTGTGCAAAATTTCTGCTTGTTATCTTTCATTCCGAGGTTAAGCCCTTATTTGACTGGACTATAATGCGTCTATGAAATTGGAATTAGTGATTATTATATAATTATAATTTTGACCGATCATCACAGATTAGATTATCTTAGATTTTTACTAAAATAAAATCGAGCTAGTTTACAAATTTTGTTAAGATCTGTAGTCACTTTTGTAGATATTGTATATCTGAGGAGTATCGCCTATATTAATTATTTAAAATTATTTTTTGGGGAGGATAATCCTCCTCAAAGAAGGACGTCTGGTGGTCATCTTTCATATATGCACATACATATAATAAAATATTACAAAAATAATTCTGAAAGTAAATAGTAATAAAATATGGTCGGAATCGAGACTTTGTCGGAATGAAAAAATCTGCAAAAAGGGCGCCGATTCCGCGACGTTTACGTAAACCTAACCTAAAACCATTCACACACCTAATAAAGTATTAATCGGTAAACGTCACGAAATAAAGTCGTAAACCATACGAGGGTGTGCCAGCCGACGCATGATTGCAACTTAACCGACGGCGCCCATGGTTAAGCTAAGTTGGAAGTTCTATATATACGCAATTAAATTTACATTCCGCTTGCGAATGCGAACGAACACTAGTAGCGCCATCTATTATCAAACAGAGCAACAATTAATTTTCTGCCTAATTGATATAAAAAATCAATACAACATAACTTATAAAGTAAAATAAAAACAAATGCTTTATAATTTTGAACCCATAATTTGATTGTGAACGATTGTGACAATGAGATTGCAATGTGACATTTCATGTGACAAACTTTTAAAATTGAGAACCATGGATAACAAATCGTCAAGTCAAAAAATTGTTTCCAAAATCCGTCGATGGATTTTACGACGAATTTTAGTAATTTAACAATTCCAGGAAAAATAGTTATGAGCTACTAAATCTTTTTACCGTAACATATAGAAGTATCTCTGAGCAACTAATGAAATTAAATACTGTAATTTTTATCATCAAGTCATTTTAAATTGCTGTAAAAAATAGAAAATATATTGAGCATGTTAAAATAAATATATAGCTTTGTATATCTCACTTTATATAAAAGAATTGAATACATGTGTATAAAATTTAATAGGTTAAATATAATTTTAATAGTACGCTCCTATGTGTTGCAGTTTCTTCTTCATGTATTAAATGACCCTGTTTCGACTCATTTAAAATTTATTACTTCATTCATACAATAATCCACTTGCTATTGTGCAACGGTACAATACGATGACAATTTACTGCAATATGCACCGATGTAAAATAGAGTACAAGCCAATAAAATATTGCATGTCCGCATAACAAGAATTGAGGTCATATAGATCGCAATTTATAACTTAATTTTAAGGATGTTACATAATAAACATATCAGTATTGTATGGATAGATTTTTAAAGACAAATTCCCGGGACCCGTTCTCCTTGAGAGGCCCGAACTGATTAAAATCTATCAAAAATATATTCATAAAAAAAGTAAAATCCGACTTCAAATAATGAATACAGTTGTTTGATGTGTATGTACTGACGTATTTCAGTTATAAGTTCCTTCAGCGCTTTTTAAACATACAATAAATAAAAGGAGCGGAACATTGCCTTCAAAAGCACCACTTTCTAGGTAGTACTTATAAACATTATTATTCAAAGGGGCAGATTGTGTTTTTTTGACGCGGCTCCGTTTGCGTTAAAATTTGTATGCAAATTATTGTTAACTTTATTGCTTTTTGAACGTTTAAAAAATATTAGACATGAGAGAAAATATTTATGAAATTTAGGTAATTGATCTGAAAATTCAGATCGAATACCTTAGGAAGAAGCAAAGAAATAACGAAAAATCAACAACAGCATCAGCTGAATTATATAATTTTTTTATAGATTATGTAATCGGTAATTTGGCAACTAAATTTCATGCAGCAAGATAAATAAATAATACATTCAGTTTCATGTGGTTATTCATAAAAGAAAATCTAGAAAAAACAGTCTCGAATCTATCCCGAATATAATATTTTTTATAATATGTCATTTCAGTAAAATCATATCTGAATACATTTTTAGCAATAGATATATATGTTTACTAGTGAAAATATAAATTATCTGGCAGGTGCTAGTAAAATTATATGTTTTAAACTTTTCTATATGTATTAATAAATATATTTACATACTCATCATTATTTATTTACATCCGATGTATAAATGTTACAGTGATGTGTATTTTTTTGGTATAGTTATATTTTCACTAGTAAGTTCCAAATACATTTTCACCAGTGGATATATATTTCTACTAGCAAAAATATAATTTAACTGATAGGCGCTAATATGCTGCTCTAAAATGTCTATGAAGTTAAATTTGACAGTTGCCAAACGTCCATTTGCTGTTTAAACCCAAACCTAACCAAATGCATATTCTAAAATTAATTATAGTTTTAGTACTAAAATATACAAAGTAAGCCAACTCATCTCTGAGGGGAAAATAAGATGAAGAATAAGTACAGACAGACATCGCATCTCACATATTGTTCCACAGTTTGTATGAATTTCGATATTACCCTGTGTTTAAAAAATATGATAGCCATCCTATGGACTTCTAATATAAGAAAGCTAATTAAAGTGTATTCAAAACGAATTTTGGTCAATAGAAGATCGCAAAAACAATTATCACTTCTCAGAAAGCAAAAATTCATGTCAAAAGTAATAAAATCGTACCGGCGCCGCCGCAATGGGAACGCTCGGAAGCGTTCCCTCTGCGACGGCGACGGCACGATTTTATTGTTTTGACGTGGTTTTTTCGCTCGCTTATTAGTCGAGTATCAGATATATTGGAATCGGTGACATCTATATTAATTAATTATAAATTATTATTTGTAATATTAATTTACAATTAATAGATGTCACTGCAGCTGGGGACGGTTTTTTAATAATAGCCTATTTATAATAATTCGAGTGCCGCTGCTGGGGCTCGAACCCGCAATCTCAGAGTTATTAGTCTGAGACGTTACGGACTAGGCTATTCCGTCCTTGTATACTTCACGATATTATTACATATATAACATATCTTTAGTTACATACATGATGATCGAATGTTATGCGTTTTTGCACGCCGTTGCATATTATATTATAATTTATTGTCGCGTTCCACTTTCTCACACTGCAAACAAGTGAGCAGTAACTGAGAAAACATTGATTCAATATTTAACTTAAAGTAATAAACACGACACGCATTGACGACTGTGCGCATGAGTTAAAAATAGCTCTTTGCAATGTAGCAAATCAAAAGTGAACTTTCTGTTAAGGTCCAAAGCAATCGAGCAAATACGACAAATGTGGCTAACAATAACCCATATTTATAAAAGTGAATTTGCAAATAAAAGCGGTACATGCAGGCGTGAGATTTTGACGATCGTCTTAAGGTGGTCGTGCATTTTCTTTCCGTCGGAGTTTCGGAGCATAAAATACTTATTATCTTATTAATAATGACATTTATGATAACGAAGCGTACAGTCGACTGCGGTTTTAAAGCTACAAAGGGCTATTGATATTTTTCGCTAATTAGCGACGCAGCGAAGCATGGTAAATACAGGACGTGTTGGCATATTTGTCACACCGTCACTGCAGGTTTGACAAAGTGCCGGTAACATATCGATTGAAACGCACCACCACAAATTATACGTTCTACGTGAAACGACAATAACCATGCGAGAAATTAAAATGAAAAAAAAAGAATGGAAACATTTGTTAGGCGCGTTATAATAACATCATGTTTTTCTGAAGCAGGAATGCAAATATCGCTCGCTCGGTAACGAGCGTTCCCACTGCGACGGCATGATTTTATTGCTTTTGACGTGGATTTTTGACTTCTGAGGAGAGATAATTATTTTTTGCGCTCTCCTATTGAGCAAAATTCGGTTTAGATGAGCTTTTTTCGATAAAAAGTATTAATATAAGCGCTTGATAATCATTATAATAAGTTCACTATATAGCAACACTGAACAGCAAAGAGTACACGACTAATTATGAGTAAATATTTTTAATAATTTTTAATGCCCAATTAAAATATTTCGCATAAAATATGATTTCAGAGCTTTCAAACCGGAACCGGAGTCCCGGGTACCCGCGTGTTTTTAAATTAACTAAGAACCGGGTAAGTTTTTACGGATACTCGGTTCTTTTATTTCAATATAATGCTTAATTTTTTTTAAATTAAACATCTGTTGTCACACGATTTTAAAGAAGCAAAATTCTCCGTCTTTTTTTTTATTTTGCAAAACCGATTTTGAGATTAGCTAAAGCCTTCCGGGCAACGGTATTCGGTGCTTCTAAGAAATCCGTTAAAATCACAGCTGCATACAGAGTAGGTAGTGATAAGCGGGGTATCGAAAGGGCAGTGAAAAATTAATTGATAAAATTCAAAATCCAATATTCATAAATTTGAACTTCAGTATATAATAGTTAATAAAAATTACCCATAACTGAACCGGGTACCCGGTTATTTAATAAAAATGTATGGGAACCGGGTAGTACATTTGAGCGGGTATTTGGATTTCCAAGTCTAATTTGTAACATATTGTACCTAATTATTCAAGAAACTATATTACGATGTAAAAAAATACATAAAATGCCATTTTGTCATGAGGCCCGGAATTATTGTTTTTCCAAGGCCCGGGTTCGCCTAGATACTGAAACTGAATGTTGGTACTAACCTATTGCAAAGCAGGCACACTGAGACGTCGTTGTCAGCAGCATGGATGGACCAACTTTTGCCAGCACGTTTCCAAAGATGTAAGATCTCTTCTCATACTTTGACATGTTTGATAGATCGACTGTGCCATTTTGAATGTTGATTAGTATATCTGTGTGAGCTGCCACTAATATGAAAATGTTATCGACTCCGATGGCCAAAACTAAGAATGGTATCACCTAAAAACAGCGTTGCGTTATGTTGCAGTATATTTTATAATATCTTAACAAACAATTAACACGCACCTCTATGATAAGCAGTGTAGTTGGAACACCGACGAATCCGAAGAATCCAAGAGAGCATCCGACTGAAGCCAAAACTATGATTATACCAGCTATGCCTAGCGTGATTTTTGTATCTACCTTGATTGGAACGCAAATAAATTTGTTATATGCATATTACAGTGAGTTAAAAATAATTGAGTTTACCAGAATTGTAGCGAACGATCTTATGTTTCCTAGAGATACGGCTATGTATAGGAACATGACCGCGTAACTGATAATGGCAGTGCTGACTTCAGCTTGCGATACTCGATCCAATTCATCTTCGATAGAACGCTCTGAAGAAAACGCCAAATCTATATATTCTGGTTTCCTATTCTCGTCGTAGTCTTTCATGAATTCGACGTATCTGGTGATAAAAACATGCCATCAGCGTTGAAGTGCTTAATAAAAATACTGTACAATATGTTACAATTTCTCCCAATTCAGTGCTGGTTGGAGGTTATCTTTATTCAAGTGATTCTTTACTAGGAAAGTTAGTACAATCGTGTCTGACAGCTCGATGGATGGTCTGTCTTTTCCGGCAAATATTAAGTTAGGTTCCACGCCACCACCCCATGGCGCCAAGCATTGCGGCATAAAAGCGTTTCTAAACACAGATAATACGAGTTATTCATCAGAAGAGAGATGCGGTACAACTCATGCGCCATGAAAATAATATAAATAACTCACTTTATGCATTTGCCTAACTGGTCTAAATAAGACGATGTATTGAATCGTTCTATATCGTCACTGAAATATCCAAAAAATGACATAACGGCACATTGGTCGATTTTATCCGGTCCCGTGAATTGCGATCTCATGGGAGCAAAGCAAATTTTGTCATAGCTGTAGTCCGAGTCTTTTCCAATCTTATAATAATGCGCAAAGTAAAAATTTTGTACTAAGTAAAAATATTATTTAAAACACAATACCTTTAAAATTTCATTCTGGAGGTTAATAATATCCAACATGAAGTGCTTATTAAAAGCTGGACCGAAAATTCTTGTTTCGTTATTTAACGAAGTGTAATTGACCTAAAATGAAAGATGAAATTTAGAACCTTTCATTGCAAATTATTTATATATATATAACTCACGTTTTTAAGACCAACTGCTTTTATAAATATCTGTGCCGTTCTATAGAATGGTCCGAATCTGAAATATAACATTGTAATTAGATCTCTCCATTTATTTCTAAATATAAATTTAACTCTCACCTGGAATCGTAAAAGTCTTTTTGCTGTCTAACGGTCGACGTCGGTGATGCCCAAAGTTCAACGGGATCTGTAGTGACTTCCAAATAAGCTATTCCATGGCACAAGTTCATGATCAATATAGTTATCAACAAAACCAAGAAAGGCTGATTAGCACAACCTGGAAAACGTGGCAGAATTTAATGGCTTAATAATTCAACATTTTGCTACAAATATTATGAAATTCTTACACCGCTAAAAATAGCAAGTAATCATACAATTATATTATTGTACCTGAAATCATGACAAAAGCTAGAAAATATGATATTTACAAATTGTTTATTTATATGCGTGTACCACTGTACGCCTGAGAAACGTCGCTTCTCGTGCGCCTTGGAAATGATACAAAAATTCGTTCTTTGTAAATACACTTTTGCGGTCAGCGAAAGAGATGAGTCTAATGATCTACTTTTCCTCAATCTTTTGATTATTACAGATGATTTAGGTTGAATTTGTTTTAGTATAAGAAACATTTTATTAGATTGCGTAAGTTTGTCAACAGTAACTGCGGCTCGTAGACGATACTTTTGGGGTATAACCAAACGGTTTTAGGTACACATTATTACGTTAATTGCATCAGGACTATTAATTAACTAATTCAGTAAACTTAAAAATCATGCTGATTTTATGTAAATTAGTTTAATATGTCATTAAAACGATAATGGGTGATCCCGACATTATTAAATTTACTACTTGTATCACATTGATTTCATTTTCAGACAGTTAAATTGATTTTGATATTTGTTAAAATTGAGGATTTGAGGTATGAAAATGCTTTTTTAATAATACGTTTAATGTATGTTTTGTACTTAAACTTGAACAATGATTATGGGTGATCCCGATATTTTTTAATTTATTAATTAATTTAGTCAATTAATTCAATTCGTTTTGCCTTTTTTAAAATTGAGGATGTGAGGTTTAAAAGTATTGAAAAAAAATGCATTCAATGTATCTTTTGCCAAAAAACTTGTACAACGATTATGGGTGATCCCGACATTTTTTAATTTTCTAATTTCATTTATTTATGTCAATTTACTGAACACATTTTTGTTAAATTCTGGATTTGAGGTTTGGAAATTATTTTAGAAAATGCGTTTAATCTATATTTTTCCCGAAAAATTGTACAACGATTATGGATTATACTGACATTTTTTAATTTACTATTTGTATTTTGATATATGTGAAATTAGGACTAAAAAATGCGCACAATGCATATTTTATTCAAAAAAATTATGTAAGTGTCGGATATCACTGGACCAAAATTAATATTATTGTTGTTCCGACAATTTTACATATATTTATGCATGGCCGAATAAAAGTGTGTTATGGCCGTGCGTGGTTTTTTGTGTATAAATAACCTGAAGACGCCTCAGCTGTCACGGCGTGTGGTCGTGCGTCAGCAAGGATTCTGAGGATGTAAACTCTGATAATAAAGCGTTTCAATACTTAGAGGCGTTTAATTCCGTCGAGAGACGGTGGTCCTTCGAGAAGAAAAGACGGCCATCTCCAAAGGGGAGAGGTCGCAACAATTGTTTTAAAAGATACGCAGATTCACATAGAAAGAAAAAGTGCAACTCGTCATTAAGAGTAATTTTTTTTAAGAAGAAATAATTACAAATATTTTTATAAGCAAAACAACTACGTAAGGGGCAATCTAAGCATAACATATTTAATATAGATTTTTTACATAAAAATTTATTCTTGCTAGATTTATGGATCAGATGATTAATAATATAATATTGACTTACCTGCGCCAATTTTGTAAAAGATCCTTTCCAAAAATCTATTAAGCGCCATGCTCTTTTTAGCATCTTCGTTTCCTTCGACTCTAATTTTTCCATTTACGAAAGCATCTTTTTCATTGCTTATATTTTTCTTATCAACTAGACAACAAAAACATATTTTATTACACTACCATAAAAATCCTATACATCACATAATTTCTTATAAATATTTTAATACTTTAAATTATTTTGAAATACATTAAATGTATACTTGAAAATAATATATATTATATCATAATCATTGCATTTTATAGACTCTTATTTTATTTTTGTGTACAATGCTAGTAAAGAATATGGCTTACCTATAATGTAGTATACTTTGAATCCTATGAGTAATCCGACCGTAAAGAAAAACATTACAATAGCGACTATGAAGCTATCGCAAGTCACGCCAAATAAGATGCATGGTTCTTTTTTGAAAGGTGGGTCGAAACCACTGGGACAAGTAAGTCTACAGTCTACGCAACTGCAATATGGTAAATCCTAACAAAAAGGTAAAAAAAAACAATGATATAAAAATATGTAAACCAGAATCGCTTCGCGCTAGTTCGTAATATGGAAAAAAACGCATTCTGCAATACATATAGATAACAATAACGCACAGTTTATATTTTACATAATTATTTATAATATTGAATTTTAATTATTTATATACCTCATAATAAGATTCGTTGCACAGTTTAGTGACAGGATGAAGGCCTACTTCATTATCTTCTATTGGTTCGAACTTTATTTCAAAAGGGGCAAAGGGGTTTCCTAAATCACCCGTGTATTTGAACAACCTGAAAATAATAAAAAAAAATTACAATAAAATAAGGATAGACTAATGATAAAGAAATTACTTTTTTTAAATTATTATAGAATGATTTAACTGTATTTTTTTGCAGAAATTACACATTACTCATCAATTTAATATTATTAAAAATAGATTAAAAATATCTGATTATCTAGAAAATACATTTATATCAGTTAATATGGTCTGGCCTTGAAGTATTAAAATATGGATCAGTGTGACTAATTAGTAAATAATGCGAGAAGTAAGCACATCGATAACGCATTGACGTCAGAGAAATGTCTCATTATCACAATCGTTCACAACCAAATTATGGGTTCAAAATTATAAAAGATTTTTTTTTATTATTTTTTTACTTTACTTCAAAAGTTATGTTGTATTGATTTTTTATATCAATTATGCAGAAAATTAATTATTGCTCTGTTTGATAATAGATGGCGCTACTAGTGTTCGTTCGCATTCGCAAGCGGAATGTAAATTTAATTGAGTATAAATAGAACTTCCAACTTAGCTTAACCATGGGCGCCGTCGGTTAAGTTGTAATCATGCGTCGGCTGGCACACCCTCGTATGTTTACGACGTGTATTTCGTGACGTTTACCGATTTATACTTTATTAGGTGTGTGAATGGTTTTAGGTTAGGTTTACGTAAACGTCGCGGAATCGGCGCCCTTTTTGGCAGATTTTTTCATTCCGACAATTTTTTATTACTTCTAACTTTCAGATTTATTTTATAATATTTTATTATATGTATGTGCATATATGTATGTAAGGTGACCAGACGTCCTTCTTTGAGGAGGTTTGTCCTCACCAAAAATGAATTTTAATTAATTAATATAGCCGATACGCCATAGAACTATGAAGCTATGAAGACAACTATACAATAATTCAAACAATACTTATTCGGTGCGAGGCCTTAAGTATTTTAAACGTCTCGGATCTTGTGAACTAATGAGTTGTTATGACAATTAATGTGTTTCGAAAGTCTCCATAGCTATTATGCAATTCTATGTGTTCTGATATGCCAATTTCTAATGTGTAGTTAAGCCAAACTATTGTCATTTTGTAGATTTCTAATGCTTATCGTTAAAACTCTCACAGTTTATTCACATCTTTGTTTATTTTTTCTCAAGAGGTTTTTCAAGCAATACATTTTAAATGCGTCTTATATTATTAGCCCAAAGTACTAATTTACTATTTTATATTTATTATTTATCATATCTATCAGGTATCTCAAATTGTCTAAATCGTTTAAGTCGCCTTGTGTATTTGTTCGTTATTTCGTATTTTATGAATTCTCGTTATGTAATACATTATTTAAAACAAAAGCTTAATCAATACGTAATGTATTTAGGGTAAGATGTTTCAACATATTTTTTGAATTTAAAAGTCCATATTTTACATTTTTATGAAAGATATTAATTACATATCCTTGTATATTTTTAGTAAACACTATTTGTAGTAAACACTCCAAGGTGTTAACTGATATATGTTTTACGTCTATATCATATCTAAAAGTGTCCCAAAATTAACGCAAGATTTTAATTAAATAGAAAACACATTTTTTAGTCTTTAGATTGTTATTTTTTTATTGAATCATAAAGTACATAGGATAGGATTATTTATGGAAAATAACACCGGGCAAATGGCCTCCACGGCTATGCTGGCACATTCGCATGACGGCAAATTCAAATCAAATTTAAAAAAATGTATTATTTAATTATGTAATAAACAAAAATTAAAAAAAAAAAAAAATCTTGCGCTAATTTTGGGACATTCTATATAACATAACAGTGTGGATAGATTATATTTAATAATTTTTATATTATTTATAATAAAAACATTAAAATATAGTAATCAATGTCAGAAAACAAATAATACCATAATATAAATATTTTCAATAGCGTTTTTAAAATGAAAGATTCATTATTTGTATTTAGCTAAGATGCAAACCTATTTTTTAATGACAAAAAAATTATGGTTCAAAAATATTACATAATTCGTCAACAGATGGCAACAACTACATTAACCAATATTGCAAAGCTCAGAAGTGAAATCTTGGATAAATTATACAGAAGCATACAAAAACGCGCCACTTCTCAAAATCATAATAATTTAAGATAGATTCGCAATCCTTAATTGGACATCTTGCAACCTTTTATCACGCATTTAAGTCTATATCTAATTTCCCATCAGCGTTAGTAGTAAAAATATTCATAAAAAATATAAATACAAATCATCCACAGTTTAGTTTGAGTATTATTGTGTATCCGTCAATTAGGTTATTGACAAAACAAGTTAATCAGATATAAGCAATCATCAGTTATTAATTAAGGGTGAAAATCACTACTCTTGGTGAGTATCAAGTAAAACAGTGAATAATACAAGTGAGTATATGTAACATATTTTCTAAATAAATAAATGTGCACAATCTTTATACGTGGCTTAGGGAAGGGTATGTATACATCGAGTGTTATCCTGCTAAAAACCCGTTATTAACTGAAGATATGTGTCGTAATTGATAAAAAAATACACTAGTGCTTTGGATTGAGAAAGACTGACGCTCTCTGCTAAGAGTAAAGTAAATGTATATGTATCAGATGGGGTGCAGTATGTTCGTTGTCAATGTAGCAAAAGATACAGCGAAAAATGTATCCAGTCAACAAAGAGCAAAATTATATGGGAGTGCTTCTTATATTCCAGAATTGAATGTATCTAATTAATTGTTATTTCGAGGCAATGTAATACTTACATTATATTATTTTAAATTATCTAATAAGTTTAAATAATATTTTATAGACTTACTTTTCAGGATTGCAATCGTCACCTTCATCGCCACATAATAAGCTCATAGCAGAACTACTCGTCTGAGGATTAATAACATCATTACAGGATTCGAAAGTATTCACCATATAGTCATTTGTCACACGTAATGTTATATTTTTAACGTAATCTATAAAAAAAAACAATATGATATATGTATGTGATAAATTTATTACATAAATTTATCATATATATGATAAATGTATTATATAAATTAAATAATAGTAAATACCGTCTATGACAGTCGAAGTCATGAACATGCTCTGTTCTGGGCTACAAGTTAGGGCGCAAATGTATTGTATAAAGTTTCTAAAACAAGTCGGACATCTTCCCACAATTCCTTGAAGCATCTGTATATTCACTTCCATAATTTCCACTTGAATTGGTTCACAACAAACTGAAAACAAATCAAATCATATAATTTATATTGAAATAGGACCTTGAAATCTCGGTTTTTTATTAATTCTAAAACCTTGCAGAATATGATTAGATTCATAAATCAATAACACGCATATCAGATTAATTAGCTCAATTTAAACCGTCGAAAGGTGAACAATATTATATCAATAAGATTTCACGTCAGATTTAAAAATATCAAAACGCGATAATATATTGTTTTAATTTATTAAGAAACCTTGGCTAATTATAAATGATATTATTTTAATTAAAACTGTTATTTCTTTAGTACTGTAGCAAAAATATTTTAGGCGAAAAGGTGTTAAATAAACATTAGAGTTCCTCTAGACGTTTAACTACTTATTTTTAATTATATCAACATGAAACTTGTTCTATAAATAGATACTATATTAGTCATTGACTTAAACTTTATGTTATGGTATTTAAGTATATGTTTACGATATACTATGTGCTTATTTTGGATTTCTTATCTAAAATTACTTTAGTAGGATAGAAAATGATACTAAAATATATTTTAGGAAATGTCATGATTACACTACATAAAATCATCGTTGTTGCTAATGTACAATAAAATAGTCTCATTTAAGAAATTGCAGAAATTGAAAGACATTGTTATTCAGCGATAGTTTTGGAATAAACCAGTTTTATTCCTAGTAGTTTTGTAAAAAAACGTGTATATTTAAGATGAAAATATATAAAATAACATTTTAACAATCATCCCTATTTTTTTATTTATGTCTAAGTACTTATAGAAATGGTGACAATTTTCAAATGACCATGATTTAAATGCTTTAAAAAGAAAAATAATAAATTAGTAATTTAGAGGCCATGGGAAACTACAAATAACTTTTTTCCATGATAAATTTATACCTCAAACAAATGATGATAAGTGACGGAGATCATCTTGCGACAAAGGGGTTTGGTGCACAATTTTTAAAAAGCATTAATAATCGCACATTAACGCAACCATAAAAACTCTGCTCACTTTGCAACGAATGCAATTGTCGGTTTTAACGATCGTAATAATAGTCATATCTAGAACTCAGTTTCTCTGATGAAGTGTGTTAAAAAGATAATGCAATTGCTTCTCAATTATCCTCGTCAGAGACTTGTCAATGTTCCTCGAAGGATAGATTTAAAAACGGTACGTTTAAAAAGAAGGAAGGACTCACAATCTTATATAGATCGGTATTTTCCGTTTCATGAAGTATAACATCATCAACTACTACTAAGAAAATTTGTTGGCAATACAATAAACGTCATTTTATAAGATAAAACCAATTGATTCACCGCAAATTTCAATGGTTTCCAAATACAAGAAACTGGCTATGGAGACGTTGCGCTATATTAATAATTAAAGCACAGAAAAAATCTCAAACGATTTAAGATATTGTGTTTTATGAACTTGAACTGAACTTTCCAAGATAAAGATCAACAAAAACATAATATGTTTCTAATAAGAACGACGTTTAAAAATATACTATAATTATTGTAGATTAAGAACAACAACATAATTCACTTTATAGATTGCTTGTAAAATGTTTTATATTAATTATTCCTGCTTCCAAAAATATTCATATAATAGCTGCTTTATTATTAACAATGTGTCGCAGCAATTACAACTCTGAATGCATTAAAATATTACCATAATTAATATTTTTAGACATAAAAAAATGAGCATCAGCCATTGAGAAAGTACACAGCTGCACAATATTTAATCGAGAATGTGAGGAATTTCTGAAATTTCGGCAATTACTATGTGTTTTTTTATTGTTTTTAAGATGAATTTTAGCAGTACGTCATTTGAGGGGGGCAAGTGGTATATCATTTAATAAAATACTATGAATCTTAATAAAAACGACCGTTGACTAGCCAACATTTGCTCCCCCCCCTCACACCTGTAAAAAGCTTAAATGACGCCCCTGATTCTAAACTGGAAATTATCGAGTCTTACCTCAAAGAAAATCTAAAAGAAACAAACGAATCCATCCCACAAATATATTTTTTAAATATGCCATTCAGCTTTGGACTTTCTTAATGGTTGCTATTAATTTTTTTATATCAATATCAATATAAATTAAGGGATTTTTTACCAGAATTGTTTTCAGCTAATTCTGGACATCTCTTCAATAGTGCTTCTTTCATTTCGGCATTTTCGTCCGTGGCCCAGTCGCCTTTGTCTAATGGCACTCCGAGCCCCGTATAGTCACAGTTGAGATATTGATCTCTGTCTACATCGTAAAAACACTGTCCTTTCATCACACAATGATATGGTTCATCGCAACTAACCGACGGCCATAAAACAGTCGCGACGATAAGGAGAATTACACTTCTCATCTTCATTTCGATTTTTTGGTACAGACAGTCTATCACGCCGACCGACCAGATCGGTACTAATCAGTTTGAAAACTAAGGAAGATCACTACCTAGTAAAATCGATATTATGTTTTCAACATCTGGTCTCTTATCTGTGTCGATTGTTGCTTCGTCGATTTTCGGCCACCTGCTATGATTGCGCACAAGTGGTTGATGAAATTTAGATGCGATTTGGTCAGATATGAAGAGGATTATGCGGTATTTGTATGCATTGTATTTGGAGCGATCGACGTTATGATTCAGATTGGAATGATTGTTATTTTAGTGTGTCATCGCTATGGCTTCGAACTACATAGTTACGGAACGTTCTTAACACACTATCAAAATCTTGAAACGGTAGTCCACTGAATTGTTCGGTTATATATTTTTGGTGCTCCGATTTTTCCGGACAGGATCTTCTTGGACACTGATTTTGCCGAACACTAATTATTTCATACAAAAAATATTTTTAATATTATATTAAAAAAAATTAAGGTAAACATTTGAATTGTTAATTTTTTAACTACGGAGTTCAATGTAGCAAGCAACTGTAAATAAATCAGGGACGTCATTTATGGGGGGGGGGGGGGAGCAGGTGGGAACATTTATATTCTCTAGCTATCCTTTAGTAATAATATTTGCAAGCGACACTGCTCCAATATTGCAGGGTGTCATTACAAAAATGTTATAGAGTGGCCTGAGGAAGCAATGAAGAGGTACTATCTACAAAATCAATATGTTTGCTAAACGGCAACCTTTGTGCTCTTTGATGATGACGAATGTAAATGTATCCTCCTGAAATTTTATTGTTTTTCTTGTAATTTCTAAATTCAGATTGTAAAATTAACAATTTATTTATGTCACTACATACTCTGCTATCATAAAACACTGATATTTTAAAATCAATCTGAATTACTTCTTTACCACAACGAGGTCCCAATTCTGTGCTTCTCCAAATATCATCCCATCTTCTAATAGTACAGTCAAATAAGGCGAAATAAAGGCTAAATCTCGGAATAAAAGATAGAAGCAGAAAGTCTCATAAGATCGAGTGTCCGCTAGTCGATATATCAAAAGTCAAAGTTCACGAAAATTGTTTTTTTTTGCAAATATCTCTCCTCATATACATCGTACGTCATTAGATGCATCACAAGACTTGTAAAACATATTTTTTTCTACAAGTTTGGAAACTTTATTTCTTCATGTGATTAACCGTAAATTACTGAAAAGTTGCTGTAAATCCATTGCTATTTTTTCAGAAAAGTCTATACCCAACATCACTATTTGAAAACGCTGACATGCGAAAGACTACTAGAAAGGAAACCATGTTGCTGCTCGAGAAGCATGATTAAAAATGTATTTATGCAATACATTTTCAAATAATTTTGCAGGTGCTGAAATCAACGCTATTGGCTTGTAATTGTCAATGTGAGACTTGACACCTTTCTTATGAATCGGGGTGACCTTAGAGCATTTCCACAACTCTGGAAAACTTGAGGATCCCAAAATTAAATTAAATATAAATTGAAGAGGGTGCAAAATACAAGTAGTCTGGAATAAAATCTAATCCTGAGAAAAAATGGACTTCAACCTGCTAAATCCGTATTCCATATCAATCAAACTAAAGGTTTTGATTGAAAACAAAGATGACCATGAACGCTGTGTCTCATCCTAATTAGAAGTAAAATCTAAATGTGACCCATCGTCATGGTATACGGTTTGAAAATATCTACCAAACCCTTCAAAATTGATGTTGTTCCAAGGAGATCGATGACAGCGTCTCGTTTTGAGTTTCCAGAATTTTGTTGGATCTAAAATTAAAGATTCTTCATAGTAATATAGTTCCAATGGCAATCGCAAATCATGACCTTTGCACGTAATATATGGTTTGACTCGTATGTATAATCGTATTTGCTTGAACGACGTCCTTTTTTGCATGTGAGTCATGATTTAGGTTTTTATTATTATTTTGATAATATATTTATCATACAGATTATTGGGATTCACTTCGTTATTTGTAACTAACAGGTGCGTTAATGTTTCATTGAGTGATAACAAAACTTGTGATTATCGACATTTTATCAGCATTTTACGGTATTTTTACTGTTTCAAAATCAATTGTTACTGAATACACGTGCATAGCGATTGACAATCTCCGAAACGTGGTATTTTTATGTAAATATGACGTCATTATTTTCATTTTCTTTATTTTGAAGTGTAAAAGTTTGACCCCAAGTTTAAAAATGAAAGATAATTACAGTAACTTCTCAACCGCCGGTCTTAAAAAAAAAATCCAAAACAATAATAGAAACGACGACAGAAAATATTGGTGCGAGTTGATTACCACATCATTGACTTAATAATTCTAAAACTGAATTTGTAAACCAATATAAATTAATTATCTGTCCAGAATCAGAAGAATTATTGATAATGGAATATGTGGGAGTATTTTGTTGTTCTATTTCATCTAAATTCTGTAGTTCGACTTCAGCAAACAATTTTACCAAATCTTATTTCAGTAAAGCTTGCTTTATCTGGTTAAAGTATCCGCATAGTACAAAAATAAATAATCAATTTTATACAAGTTCTGTTTCTTTGGCTCATGTTATTTGGATTTCTTGATTCTCGATAGTCAATAATTTTATTAGAGGGACTCATGATTCTTCTGCTATTGCCAATATCTTGCTGCTGTGTGCTCGGTGTGTTTATCTGTTGTTGGTTCGCCGTACATGTACTTGGTGTGTTCGGTTCTGTATTATTATTATTATTTTATTTATTTATGAGTAAAAAATAACTCATTCTGCAGTTAAATTTTAAAAGAGCAAACTAGAAAAATAAGAAGCATGTTAAATGAAAAAATAACACATATAAGTGATATGATATATGTATTATTTATTAACTTAATTTTATTTTAATTAAAGTTGCATAAATTCATTATAAAATATTTTTTAATTTCTCTGCAATTATTTCCAGTTGATTTTGGTATATAATTAAAGGTTTTAAATGCAATGTATTTTAACCCTTAAATGCATAATTTTTCAAAAATTAAAAAATAAAAATATTTTTTTTGCCAAAATTAGGCTGAAAATGATAGAAAAATAATTAGGCTTATGTTTATAAAAAACTGATTGTTGTAGATATGCAACATCATGCAGAACGCGAACAAAATATATTAAAATTAAAAATATTTACAAGTGGATATTCTTAAAGCAATTATTCCTCTTATTAAAATATAAGACCACACCATCGCATTTTACATTTGTTCCTCTTGGTACATATGAGCCAGTGTCCTAAATTATCAGTTCTCACCTCCTTTGGTGAAATATATTGTGATGATCCGCATTTTCTTTTTGCTTCTTCGATCACGATTCTGCTAATTCGCCTATCAAGTTTTACGGGTTCGTAATTATTCATTTCAAGGGTTTCTGTAATTCAAGCAAACTTTGAAGTAATTTTTTATCAACTCCCTTTTGCTCATTTTTTTTATTATATAATATCCAAGAATTTATTACAGCCATGTCCTAGCATGTGGTATGCAATTCTTAAATACCATTTACGGCTCTTGAGATGTATATTATATTGTCCAATGAAACTATCCATGAGATCAACCCCTCCCGTGTGTTCATTGTAGTCCTTTACAATTTTAGGTCATTGAATATTTATTTTCTCTTTATGTTTTTTATCAAGTCTATCAATAGAACTAACAGGCTCAGCTCCAATTTTTTTGGTTACCATTATTATAGGCAAAACTTTTATGTGAGCATCTAAAGGCAAATTTAATATCAGTATTTTGAATAACCTGGAGTGATTTTAATTTACTTGTAAATGCCCAAACGCAAAACATATATGTTAGATGACTATGAATATGTGCATAATAAATGTTAATATATCTTGAAAACTGTATAAAATTTTTGACAGTGGTATTATTTTTTTTATTATATTGTCAATATGGTTATAAAATTTTATATTTTTATGTAAAAGTAGACCTAGGAATTTTGTATATTATTAAATATCATAGTTGTTTTTTTTTCATTAATTGTTAAATCTCATTCATTCACTAATATGGATCAGATCACTCTGCATGTTTTAGAGACATATATTAGCACAGTTGAATCCTTCCTGCAAGTCTACATAGGCTTAAATAATTTATGTGTAGATTAAATAATATAGGTCCCAAAATAGAACCCTAAGAAAACCCACACTCACATCACATTCGCTTTGTGTACCATTTATTACAACTACTTGCTGTCTAATTATGGTTTTAATTTCTCTAATAATATATTATGGTCTACTATAGGGATCTTCAACCTTTTCATACCTACCGCCCACTTTTGTATATTTTTATAGTAAAATTTCTTATCGCCCACCAGAATCACAGTAATTAAATTCAGTGTAAGGATGAAATATATTTTAGATGGTGAAGGTTTTGAAAAAAAAACTTTATTTATGCTAAAAAAAAGTATATATAAAAATACATAACATATTAACCCTTTGCACTCGTAATCGTTTTCGTACTAGGTATGTCGCCAGCTCGAGAAAAATGTTAAGTTCTTTTTAAAAATTAAAATTATATATGTAGAGCAGAGGTCCCTAAACTTTTTTGTCTCGTAGACCACTTGCCATGTTTTTCGGTTTTGGGTAGACCCCCTGCTTGCTTGATATTGATTTTTTGCAAATTCATCAACTTCAAATGTGTTTTTGACAGCTGGTATCGTGCTACTTACTTTGAAAGATTTCTACTATCTGTGTATGAATTATTCCATTCATTGAAAGCCAAAAATAAAGTCACCCACATTTGCATCAGATGTAAATGTGGGTGTGGGATCCCCAATTTTATTTTTCACTGACATGAACCCCTTGCAGGTCATCGTCGACCCCTAGGAGTCGATATAGACCACTTTGAGAATCACGGTGGTATATCATTATGTGCAGGTTTTTACAAGTTCAAAATGTATTGCAACCACAAAGCGAATGCCTACATCCTACAACTTACAGAATTTTATAAACATATATAATACATTTTTTACTTCATAGGTACTTTTATAAATAATGTATATGTCTTTATTTTATAAGATTATAATGTAAGTAGAAAGGTATTATCAGTGGTTGTTGAGATCCACTTCAGTGGACCCCCATTTTTATTTCATGGACCCCCAAATTTTTTTTCGCTGACGTAGACCCCTTGCAGGTTATTATAGACCCCTGGGGGTCGATATAGACCACTTTGGGAATCACTGATGTAGAGCATAAATATGAATAAACTAATACCAAAAACGAAGAAATCAGAACAAATACTTGCATTTCCCCAAATTACATTTTTTTTTTTTTTATTCACTCAAATACCATTGGTTGACAATCCATAACAATAAATTAATACAATAGGGCGACGACCCATTTTAAAATATTTATGTGACCAAAAAATGTTTTAACCATAAATAAATAAATATACACAAATAACAAAGACATGCCACTCAGTTTTAGATATATCTAACTGCGAACGAAGAAAGCTTACATCGCTTGCAGAAATACAAAATTGTACCGTTTTACAACAATTAAAAAATCCACAAAGTATATCTATGTTTATATAAACTGATGTTAAGTATATTTTTAAAAACTAAAATACGTCAAATGAAACGTTGCAGTTAATGTCATATTATTTTATATATTTCTTAATTAAAAATAGACAAAACTTTTAATGAGTAGCTTTATGGTACATATTTGTTTGTGATTTTATATATTCGAGCTAATAATGCTTAAATAGCATATTTTTATATAAAAATAAACAAAGTGATGCACGAAAAAGGGCACTAAGTTTAATAATATGAGGGATGTTGCTTTATTATAAATTAAAGAAACAAATATGGAAAAATATTATTTTTTAATTTTTCGTAAATCCCCAAGTTCTATTAGTATACCAACTTATCAGTGTAAACCAATTGAAAATAATAGTTCGTATGCAGTTTGTGGGAACTTGGGGCCCAGGACATTTATCACTTGGTGAAAATATTGTTATTTATAAGTTACATTGTCATTACTACCTAGTTATTATTCTCCAATTTTCTGATGTGGTGCGATTTGTTTGAGGTACCGTTTCTTCCTCGTAATTGTTTTAATTGCTTGTATTCCATCTTCGATTCAAGGCAACAGGCCTAATTTCGACGTTACTTTCTTTACTATCATCATTGGAAGAAGAAAAATCAAACATGAAATACTCCCCATCACTATCATTACAAAACCTATTATCATTACAATCACTATATTCATCGATAGCACTGTTTTTTTTACAATAAAATTTAAAAAAAAAATTCACAATAAAATTTAAAAAAATTAGTAATTAAAACAAAATTATTAATCACTATAGTCTTACTTAGACACAAATTATGAACACCCGAGACACTGTCAAAAACCCAATAGGCAATAAAAACGTCACCGACACGTGTCTACGGAAGGACGATCACCAACCATTGCCTTCGGGAGAAATCTACGGCACATTTGCATTTAAATTTAGTCATCAAAAAACCCCGACTTATCGCGATAAATGACCTCTCCCCGGCTTGATTCAAGTAAAAATGATATTTTTTTGATAAGATATGCTTCTTGAAACTTTTGTCTACAACATTGCAAAAACGCCATTTAAAGCATGCACAGGAAATACCCAAAAATCGACCTTATATTTCATTAATTGAAATGGTGCGCCTGACGCGCCCTACGAATAATATAAAGCCAAGCGCTAGTGCGTCCCACGCACCTTACAAGCAGAAAGGGTTAAAGACTGTTAATTGAAAACTGATATGATATTATGATAATGCTTTCATATCTGTAATTAGATTTATTTATTTTATTAATTTATTTAGCTTAATAGCTAATCTTTACATCTAACAAATTTAGTAAACATATATAAAAATATATAAAAAATACATAACAGAAAGAAAAAATAAAAATATACAATAATAAAGTCTTAATATTATAATTTATTTCTATATGTACGAAGGTGTTTTTTTATTCCATTTATGAAACCCGTTATATTTTTGCTGTTTCGGATTTCTCTTGGAAGACTATTATATAAATCAAAACCTCCGTACATAATTCCCCTAGCCGTACTCGTTTTCTTATACTTAATTATCTTTAAATTTTCTCTATTTCTAGTATTATATTTATGTACATCTCTATTTCTTATTAAATACTTATTAAAATATTCTGGTAACATATTATTTTCTAACTTATATATAAATACTAAAACATTCATACTCAATATTTCTTGAACATTCAACCATTCTAATCTATCAATCATACTTTTACAATTAGTTAATCTATTTTTATTTAAGATTACTCTCATTCCCCTATTTTGTAATTTTTGCAACATTTGTTTATCTAATTTATTTAACATATTTAATAGTGTTGCACAATAATTAAAATAGTGTTGCACAATAATTAAAAATTTATAGTGAACAATATTTTTTCTTACAGTGTATTGTTTTCATCCAGGTCTTGTACACATACCACCAATAGAAAATTATTATCTGCAATAGTAAACTTGTCCAGTTGTATGGAAAATTAAGCTCTGGAAATAGTTACAAGTCGTAGCAATATTTAATCAATTTTCCTCTTAACAGTAGTACAAAAAAATAACCCACCGCCCACTAGTGGGTGGTATGGACTAGGTTGACGGCCCCTGGTCTACTGTGTCAAAAGCCTTTTTTAATTCAATAAATAGTGCTGAAATTTTATTTTTATCGTTTTTTATTGTATTTCATTAATTATCATTCCGCTTGAAGTATGCAGGGATTTTTTGTTTTTTGTAGGTGTCGAGTAAATTCTTCCATTTTTCTTTCATAGCTTCACCTGAAACAATACATTTATTTTAAATTTTCAAATATTTGGCCACAGGCTATTCATTCAAAAGAATGTCAAGTAGTTTCCGTGTTGATAATTCCACTGTATCAAAAGTTGTACAAAGAAATATGGAATGTTTTACAGCCGCTTTATATGACTAAATCAAATCAGGAAAATTGGAAAAAGACAGCACAAGATTTTAATGAGATTTCGTCGGTGATACTGCATAACTGCTGATCTACTACTTGCAATTCCGCGTAACTATATCTCAAAGGTGTGAACTATATAATTTAGTGAAAAATATACCATCCGACACTTATGTGTTTATTGGCAATGGCGGCTTCAAATTAGAACTGTTTTTGATGAGACTCTTTGCAGGAGAATCAATAATAAATGACATATAGGAGAAAAAATTCAACTGTCAAGGCAGCTACATGTTTACATATTTTTTTGCAAGCTGAAAATGAGTGGTTGTATGCCAATGAAAGCATAGAGGACGCGGTACAAGCATTTCGATTGACTACAACAAACCGACTTGGATTTAATAATTTTGCATTTGCCGTAATAAATTTGTTAATTTCTTTGATAACTAGCTAGAAAAGTTAATGTATGTAATAAAAGTTAGGAATAAACACATGCTTAACATAAAACCTATTTTATACTTACCACTCTGATCTCCGATTTCATTAGAGTCCAGACGAACGATTTTTTAAAATTATTCTTATAGCAATGACTGGCGCAAGTTATTGAGAAAATTTTTCGATATTCGACGGCTTGACAACTTTCTGCGAATGACGGCAATAAGTCATCTCATCGTTCTCTCACTGCTTCTGAAAATTAATTATAAACAATAAGAACTAAGAACATATAAAATTTATTTCTGTGCACAATATTCCTACTTATAATTCATAAACGCAATTTGAACGTGATAAGTGAAGAAAAAAATAGACTTTTATATGATATTTTACATAAATAATAAAGTACGTTATCTTAGAAAATGTAATACGTATGTATTTAAATTTTAAGTTAACGATAATAATTGCAATGTATGTGATTCTTTAGCTGGTGTATTCAATTTACTAGAATAAAATAATCGCGTCTCATAATATTTTTATGAGTCTTTGTAAGAATCAATTAAGTTATTGCTTCTGAAAAATAATTGTTAACAATAATAACTATTGTATATACAATAGTTAAACATTGAATACTGAATATATTTATGTGGCGATCCCGAGACGACCGTCCAGGATGCAGCATACGCGAAAGTGAAGTCCCGCTGAGCCTTGCAACCGAACTAAGTAGCGTCGTACAATGACGCCGCATCCCCGCAGCCGCAAGCAACGCGCGGAGTGGGGATACCTTTGCGCACCCGACCGGGAATATAAGGCGGTGCCAAAAGTTCACATTATTCATTCGACTCTGCAACACTCAACTGGACTACAACTCGCCGCTCGGATCTCATCTTTGCTCGACTTTTGAACTCAGATCTACACCTCGCCTCCTGTCTGAGCAACCATCTCCAGGATATGTGCTCGAGGATTATTATCGACGACTGTCGAAGGATCACCGTCAAAACGCGTCAAGAACTTACCGGAAGATTTCGCAACGGCCACTTTGTACAGTTTGCTGTACAAACGTCCTACCACAAATCGTCAACCGGATCCACCAAAAACTACGAATAGAAGCGTAAACACAACCGCTTCACTTACATATATAATTCCTAAGTGCAATTTAAAAATGACAACTGAAGAAAAAAATACCATGGAAGTTACTCTAAAATATTGAATGTGTAGATCGGCAACTATTCTTTAAAGGTTAGGTTGAGGCAATATTTGTATTGTTTGTCATACGTAAATGTAATCATATCTCTCAGTTTATGAAAATTAACTGCAATAATTAAAACAATGTAACTTTTTACCCAAAAGTGAATATTGGCTTTTATTATTTTTAATAAATATTAGTTAATACTAGAGAAATCTTACCTTTTTATTACTTTTATTTGCTGTGTATTACTTATAAATGTCAAATCACATATGTGATTACTATTTCGACATATATAAGTAAAGTGAAATTGCCAAGCCGAAATGAATTGATCCTAGAATGTCAATAATAATTTTTATTAGAATAACAGTGTTATATTTTTTATTTCGCAAAATACTTACAGTCACTTTGTTAAATTGTTTATGCTTCCGTGTGCTCCGTGCCCATCCATCCATATTTGGGGGATCTCTTTGGGTCCAGAGATCTTCTCAGCAGCACAGCTTGCGTCTTGTGAGGGGCGAAAGAGAGTTTATTCTCCCTAGAGCTCTCTGTCTTAATTCCTAGCCCGGTTCGGCTGTCCGCAACAAATCATCGGCGTACACGACGAGGTCGCAGTGATGGGGCAGAGGGGCTCCAGGACGCCATCGAACTGGACGTTCCACCGCATCAGTTCGAGGACCAAGCCCTGCGGGCATCCTCTTTCTAGTCTTCCAGACTATGCTCTCGCCTATGCTAATCACCACTCATCTGTCCTCAAAGTAAGACGAGACGGTTTAGGTGATTCAGCTTATCGATTATTCTTGAGCACCAAGCGTGATCGAAGGCTATCGATATATCCAGGAGTACTCCTACCACGTGCTTTCCGGGGAAGGTGTTGACTGTCATTTTGGCATATTGTATCGCGTCGTCTATGCTTTTTCCAGGGCGAAAGCCGAACTGTCTGCTCGACAGTGGCTTGTTCGCTCTGAAGTGGCTTCACCAGCAGCTTCTCGAACAGCTTGCAAGGGGAAAGGTGATCGGTCTGTACGCTCTCTTCTGTCCGTCTCTTCCAGTCCGCCTTTCCAAATTTGAAGCGTCGAGATAGCAGCGACGCCGGAGTGACGCAGTCCTCCGGGGCACAAGCCCCATAGGTAAACTGTAAATGAAAACTAATTATCATGTGGTCGGAGAGACACATTTCGGAATTAGCGGATCTACGAGTGTAGGGTCGCATCTGGCGATGATTCCCAGTCGACTCCTAAAGGAGTTACACGTCTATGCCCATTGAAGCGGCTTTATACCCAAATTCCGTAGTCGCATCATGCGATTTGCGGAGATTTTGCTGCGCAAAAAGCTGCTACTGATGGTCTCCGGCATCCGGTGGGCTTGAAGCCCTATGTAGACCAGATTGCTGGGACGACTCCCTAGATCAGGTCTCGGCAACCTTTTTTGGCTGCGTGTCAAAATAATTAGAATGTGACTATTAAAAAGACTATTCGGGTCAGTAAAGTTTTTTGGTCCTAACAACCATATATGTGGTCTAGTCTTGACATCGTAACACATTAAAAAATAATATTTGCAGAACTGAAATATGTCACATCAAATCATCAAACGGGTCACTTGGTGACCCGCGGGTCATAGGTTGCCGAGCCCTGCCCTAGATTTTCTGAACAAACATCGAGGTTAGGAATGCTTCGCCGGTAATATAGGGTTTCAACGACCTTTATTATTATACTGGTTTAGTTGGTATCACTGCACACTCACACACATTCATTCGTAGTTGAATGTTTAACCCACTCCTACCCGTATTTTTTTTATTATAGGTTTTAAATCTAGCCAAAGCATATGAATGGAGAATAAATGATAGAGTAAATAAAATAAAGATTTTTTTATTGTTGTTGATTTTTTTTAAAAGTTATAATGAAATTTTTGATTATATCTTTTTAATATACCAGGCTATATTATTTTGAAAAGTTAATATAAAATAATAACTATTAGAAAATAATTGATAAAGTTCACAAAGTACATCGACGAAAAAATTACTCTTTAATAATTAAACCATTAAAGGTTATTGTATTTATTTTAGTTTTAAATATTTTTATTTCACGGCGTAATCATATATAAATGAATATTTCTGATATTGTTTGTGTTCTCTTTGTTATTTAAAAAAATGAAATTAACTTTTAATTGGGTCGAAGCGGGTTAAACGTCAAACTACGAATGCCTAATGTAAGAATGCAGTAATGCCAACTTAAACCAATAAAGGACGCTAAATCCCTATTTTACCAATGTTGAATATTTTAAGACTCACAAATAAAATGAGTGAAAATCTATTGTAACTGATGATAAAAATCACTGCTTTTTGAATTCTTTCATTAATTTTTAGCTACAGCATTTCTTACTTTATTAAGATTGTATTAAATATTTATAAATTGGGGGCAAGGGAGATTTATGTTTGTATACTAGTAGTTAACGACCTGGAAGCGACTCTATGTTATCATGTGATATGTGTTTTTTTGTATAATTTAAAGTTGAAAAACACTTTAATTTATTGAAATAATATTTAAATAACTTATGACATAAATAAATGCTTCATTACATATCAGCAAATTACGAAATGGCGTGCAAAAATATCAGCCATTGTGAAAGACATGGACAACGTTATGGCCAAAACCATTACCCCCACCCCACGCTAGTACAGCAAGTGTCCAAACGCCACATCATACTGCTTTCTGCCGTGTTCCAAGGAGGTTCTCTAAAGCAATACTGTAAACCAAAAGCGAATAACAAGTGTTGATCGTCAATTTATATTCTACTGCTGCCATGTATCATCAAGGCCTATCCTTGTCAATTGGCGCCGTCGAAGGGCCTGCTTTGAGCTGCTGCGACTACAACGCTGGTGTGGCTATAAACTTACGGCAACAGCGACCGAATCCAAGGTTTCATCCTTACCAAGCGCACGTTCCCAGACGCGCGCAACCGTTTCGTCCGCTACGTCCTTGGGAAGATCAACAGCCATTTTATCAAGAGGAACAGCCATCGAGACAGGAGGTTCAATGTGAGGTAATCGTGATCAACGATGAGTTGGAAGATAAATCGCCTTCGGATGTGATCGTGATAGATAGTGATTCAGAAAATGAAAGAGAGCCAAAAGATCAATCGCCTTCAGATGTGATCGTGATAGATAAGGAGTTGGAAGATGCAAAAGAGTCGTCCAACAAAGACGACTTCAACATGGATGCAGAGTTGGAAGATGCCAGAGAGTCTTCTGACAAAGAAGACTTCTACGTGGACGTGGAGTCGGTAGATGCAATAGAGTCGACCGACAAAGACCACTTCGACATGGACAGGGAGTTAGCAGATGCTAAAAAGTTGACCAACAAAGACGACGTAGACGTGGAATTGGAAGATGCAAGAGAGTCATCCGACATAGAAGACTTCGACATAGACGTGGAATCGGTAAACGCGACCGACAAAGACCACACGGAGTTGGAAGATACAAGAAAGCCGACTGACGTAGATGTAGAATTGGAAGATGCAAGAGAGTCATCCGACAATGAAGACTTGGACGTGGAGTCGGTAGATGCTATAGAGTCGACCGACAAAAACCATTTTGACATGGACACAGAGTTGGCAGATCCAAGAAAGTCGTCCGATAAAGAAGACATAGACGTGGAGTTGGAAGATACAAGAGAGTCGACCAACAAAGACCACTTCGACATGAACACAGAGTTGGAAGATGCAGGAGATGCGACCGACAAAGACGACTTCAACATGGACCCGGAGTTGGCAAATGCAAGAAAGTCGTCCGACAAAGAAGACTTTGACGTAGACCTGGAATCGGAGTCGGAAGATACAAGAGAGTCGATCGACAAATACCACTTCGACATGAACGCGGAGATGAAAGATGCAGGGGAAGCGACTGAAGAAGACGAATTGACTGTCAAAAACGACTTCAACATGGACACGGAGTTGTCATATGCAGGAAAGTCGACCGACAAAGACGACTTTAACGTAGATGACGAATTGGAAGATGCAAGAGAGTCATCCGACATAGAAGACTTGGACACAGACGTGGAATCGGAGTCGGAAGATCCAAGAGAGTCAACCGACGAAGAAGAGTCGACTGACATCATCGTAGTGCCTATTGCCAAACAACGCGCCGGCTGTTCGTTGACACATCCCAATCTGTTGGTGGAAGGGTTTAATATGGACCTCGGAGGAGACAACGTGCTAAACGCTGCTGTGCAAATCAGCATTTTAATCGTTCTACCTTTTGGCGCAATGTGGAGAAAAGTTGTAATTTTGAACAGAAAAGCTACAGTCCGAGAAACGTTGCAGAAACTGCAAATTCCTGAAGCTGATCGATCGGAAATTGTAGTGAGTTTTGGGTATAGAAGAAGAATTCATGTTATAGCATTTGTCGGTTCGATGTTGCAATGGAAAGAAATGGCAGCAAAGGTCAATTTATACAATTTTATGTAAAACGATTGAATTAAATAAAATACTATGTCAACGGCCAAGTTGTGATTCTAAAGCTACATGTGATATTAATAATAAATTGTGTTTGCGTCCAATTTTACAAATTAAATTGTTGGGTTATTAATAATGTATTAATTATAAATGTTATTGATATTTTTTCTTCTAAAAGTAATCATGTAAAATAATTTCTATTGAACTAGGTTGAAAGCATTTATGTCGCTTTTTGCTTTGTGTAATATATACTTTTATTTAATAGCTCTCTTGAATTATTATTTATTTTGTAATGTATTAATGTGATCCATTTATTTTTGTAATTATTCGAGTTTTTTATAATCTAATTATGTAAAGTAATCTCTAAATATATCAATGATTAAAATCAACAATGGCACTTTTTTTATATGATTTTCAAACTACTGCTCCATCGATAAGATTAAAAATAAAATATTACTTTCGTTCGTCGTCGCTTCAGAATTCGCTCTGACAGGTAAAGTTATAGACCAAATAAATAAAAGTACTTTTTCTCTATAATATAAATAATACATGACATGACATATCGAGGCAACGGTAAAATGAATTTATAAGAATACTTAAATTTAATGAAAATATAAAATTAAGTTAATATATTTTCATTACTGCGGAGCTTAGTATTTGATGATTTTTAAAAATAATTGTCGAGCATTGAAAAAAAATGATAGCATATAATTCAAATAAAATAAAGCAAGATGGCTGACAAAGTGACAGGTGTTTTTCGTTCACTTTTACATATGTATTCATACAATTTGGTAGAATAGAGCCGTTTGGATTTCATATTAACTAAATGAGTTTTAACTATAAAAATGAAACATATATGTACATAACATGTACAAGAGATTAACATTGATTACACTGTAGAAAAGATTAGACTAAACCTTCTTTTTGTGTGACTTAAAACGTAAGTTATATGAAGAAATTGAAGAATTGGACCCATCTACTAATTCATGTTCCTGGGGAAATAAAAAATCATAGCTAGTAACAGATGGCTGAGCGGATTTTTAAAAAGGAATGCATTTCATAATTTGATAATTTGTGGGGATGCTGCGTCGGCAGATCAAGAAGCAGCCAAAAATTTTCCAGAGACATTAGTCAAAATTACTGAAAATGGTGGATCTAGTCCCGGCCAAGTGTTCAATGCAGACGAAACAGGATTGTTTTGGAAGAAAATGTGTGATCGAACTTACATTGAAAAGTCTGAAAAAAAAGCAAGTGGGCTTAAAGCAAATATCGAGTAACATTGCTACTTTGTAGTAATGCATCGGGAGATCGAATGTTAAAACCCCTCCTAGTAAATAAATTTTATAGAACACATGTTTTATATTTTTTAACAAACACTCGAATCACTAATTATTTTTTAATTATTTAATTTTGTATTGAAAGAGTTATAATAATGACATATGTTAGAAGAATATACTATCTAAAATATAATTAATCCATTTCGGTGCCCCAAAATATTCAAAGATAGATTCAAAGTCAGAGTCTGTTAAAGATAGATTTTCATAAAAGCGTGTTAACACGTGTCCGGCTGTACGACCGAGTCCCCAAACAGCATGTTAATCGGATTCTGGCGCATTAGGTCTTAAGATACACATTTGGATTAAGGTAAAGAACACAACTTATAAAATGCATGCTTGGAGTAAGAATCTTATATATATATATATATATATATATATATATATATATATATATATATATATATATATATATATATATATATATATATATATATATGGGCTAAAACTAATATTTAAGATTATAATTTGTATGTACATATTTATATAAACACCAAATCGGTTGAAGTGGTGATTAGATTTTAACTCTTAATATCATTGTTGCATTTATAAATTAGCAAGTACAAGCGTTTGTCCTATATTTTAACCTAAAAAAGCAATCATAATTTGCTATAGCATTTATGTTACAATGTATAACATTAATTTTAACGTTCATTTATAATAAATGATATGCAATCTAGAAAATGTAAATACTATTTGCATAATTTATTATCTGATCTTTAACGGTTAGATTACACTGTGATATGTATTAAGGTGATAAAACATTCTCCTTTTAGGATTGTCCTTTAAAATTTCTAAAATTATATTTTTTAACTTCCGTAACAATTTCTTTTCAAAAAAATTCAGAGATGGCCTTTGAAAAAAATTTCCGAAATGATATTTTTTTTGTTTTCAAACAAAATTTTCTGCGATGACCATTTTGTTTGCAGGCGCCATGGCAATTTGTCCATAATTATAAAGCTCTAAGCTGGGACAGCTGAAATTGCGTGAAACCGTGGCCGATGGTATGATACCGGGACAATACCGGTTAAACCGGGACGTGTAGTAAGCCTATCCTTTGAAATTTTTAATATCGGGTAACCTTAGTACACGTAAAAAAGTTTTACGTGTAATCTCCTAAATAACAGCAATTAAAACGATAAGTTGAACTTGATAGAATAAACATGGTTTATACCTCTATTTAGAAAAGCGTAGAATATCATAAAATTACATTTTTTATGAACAAATGTCAACGCACCAACGATTTGACAGTTGGTCAAAAGAAGACTGTCGAACGGCCATCTAATTTTAACATTAGGCAATACACTTTTCATTTTAATTATTGAAAATAAAAAACGGCATGTCTTCTTAGCGTATGTATGCGGCGGCTGAGATAACGTCAAGATTACGCCCTAGATCAGCGGTACTCAACCTGCGGTCTGCCAAGCTTTTATGTGCGGCCCATCACTCATAATCGTTACTAAGTATTCTCAAACATCTGGAATTGTTTTCAAAACTTTGAGTAGCACTGGAGTAATTAATTGGCACCACAACACCGAATAGGGCGACGGCTTTGTTTCTTATAATTTAAAGTGTCAGTAAGAAGTATCAAGAAAAACGCATCGAATTTGTGATAGTATTGAGTTTGTTATTTCAAAGCCAATGTTAAACTATAAATTAAATACCCACAATGGCACGAGTGTCTTAAAAACACAAACGAAAATAATGTTTCAAGATAATTGGATAGAATAATATTTTGTTGTCCCTTGCTTGATTGTCAACTTGCTTTATTTGCCGTAAAATGTTATATTAAAATAAATAACATTAACCTAAGAAATAATTATTATATAGTGGTAATACTTAATTCAATTCCCTGCTTTTTAATTTGTTTTAATAAGCATGAGAGAGTAAAAAAAATATGTAAACATAATATGTGTTTATAATTATATAATAATTACTAATTCCGATCTCCCAGACACCATAGAAATTGTAAAACACTAAGGTACATATGGGATTTGAACTCAAATAACTTAGGTCAATAGTCTGGGATTAATTCCACTTGTTTATTGTGCTGGTATTCGATTTTTAATTTATGTTATTAAATTCCGACATAAAAATTGTACCCTAAAATTAGTGCATAATTCGATTATGTATATTTAGGTTATTGTTATATATATGTTATGCAGAAAAATAATAACTTTACTCGATGGCACAACTATTTCCGATGCTATTCAAATTCAAAACCAGAAAGGTAAAAATTATCACAGAATCGCATAATTTGTTTTCGGTAATTATTCTGGTTCGAAAGTAGAAAAGTGATAATCGATACACCCCCATCGAAGATCTAATTTTGTAAAAACAATAACATCGACACACTTAATATATATACAACTTCCAACAGCTGAAGTACACAACTTCCAACAGCTAACAGTCTAAAGTCGCAGTTATAATCATTACTCGCCCTCTATTTACCTTATAGTTTATAGCTCATATGCAATATGTGATGTGTACACATACATATGTACATATTGAGATAATTATATATGTATATAGCGGATATCTATAATTATAACCGACGGATCGTCAAATGGAAAGACGTTTCTCATAACAAAGCTGAGCATTTTGGAAGATTTATCACATACGTCGTGTATGTGTCGATAGAACCTCTACTTGCTCTCATAAGTGATTTCGAGTTTCTTAGTTTCTCTAGTTAAAATGTTTCCATAGAGATCGTAGGAATAAACCGATGGCGAATGGGATCATGAAAATGACACAATATGGTACTTCCTGACACTAAAGGGCAGATGGTTGACGGAAGTCCATCTCCATAGAGTCTAAATCCCTCTGTAGAGAGGAGTCCACAACAAATCGAATGCATTTGTACAATTTAAATCATCTGCGTACAGAAGAAAACTTGAATTTGTAACTACCGTATTTATGTCATTAATAAATATCATAAGGTTGAATCCTCGAGGTACTCCCGAAGACTTGATATATTCTTTCGAAAATCGGCCGCAATAGGTTACAAACTGTCAAATAACTCGAAAATATCAGAGTTAAATCATCCGAGCAACCTTATGAGAGCATTTCATTAAATTTTAAACAGTGCTGCCATTGTATAAAATTGTGTTTCCGAACTTTGAATAAATAGATATTTCTATGATCGCCAACGTCACATTGGCAACACTAGCTGTCAATTTCCGTAACCTTGGTCGTTGCTCTTTTAGAGCCGCAAGTAAAGTATTTACGTTAATTATATATCGTTAATTTAACGTTTATTTATATAAATAATCAATACGTTTGACCGTCAAACAAATTATGTAAAAATCTCAACGCTTGATTGTTACATAACCTCAATATTTTATATCCCGCAACCGATTTGCTATTTATTTTTGTGTATTGTGTTTCTCAGGTTAGTTTATTCAACATGGGCGATGCTAACTATGAACGCGCCTCTGCAAAACAGATGGTGAGACGCTGATTTTATATGTTATATATGTACTATGTGGCTGATTTCTCTAGAACAAATTGTACATTTTCTAGACCATTTGCTCATAAATTAGTTATGGTATTCTGTCGTATTTTGAATCGTTTGTGCAATACATTTCTAATCATTTTGCTCCTGTACGTTGTTGAGACTTAGGTAGCCTATCTTTTGACTTTATTCTCGCATTTTTATCTCCTATGCAGGGCTGCCGAGAGCGAACCCGGTCCCTGGGAAAACAATGATTCCGGACCTCATGACGAAAATTGCATTTTATATATATTTTTTAATAAATAATAATAGGTACGATTTAACCCTTTCTATGCTACAAATAAATATAAAAATTAGCCACCGTTGCAACATATTTTCTAAAAACATATTTAATGCATAATGTTATAATTAGGCATTAAAAATTAATAAAAATATCTACTCATAATATTTACCTGATAATTACTCGTGTTTTCTTTGCTGCTCAGTACTGCCATAAAGTGAATTTCCAGTCCAGGTCAAAAGCAATAAAATCGTCTCATCGCGGTGAAATAGCTCGACTATCAATCGTTTATATTAAGACTTTTTATAGCAATATTATGAGTGAGAATTGAACGCTCATTATCGAGCATTCCCACTGCGACGGCGCCAATACGATTTTATTACCTTTGACGTGAATTTTTGCCTTCTGAGAAGTGATAATTGTTTTTGCACTCTCCTATTGACTAAAATTCGGTTTGAATATACTTTGTTCAGCCCTCTTAAATTATAAGTACATAATAATATCAGTAAAGATAGCTATCATATTTTTAAAACATAATGTAATATCGAAATACAGGCAAACTATAGAGCAATATGTGAGATGCGATGTCTATCTGTACTTATTCTTCCGCTTATTTTCCCCTGAGAGTTTATATTTTGGACTTGACCTAATAAAAGTTCTAAAAGTGTAATTAGTCTTAAAATTTTCATTAGGTTAGGTTTGGGTTTGAACTTCGCAACTGTCAAAGCTTCATAGATATTTTAGAGCAGCATACTAGCGCCTATCAGTTAAATTATGTTTTTGCTAGTAGAAATATTTATCTAGCTGTGAAAATGTATTTGGATTTTACTAGTGGAAGTATAACTACCAAAAAATACACATTCGCTGTAATATCTATACATCGGATGTAAATAAATAATGATAAGTATGTAAATATATATATTACTACATATAAAAAAGTTGAAATCATATATTTGTACTAGCACTTGCCAGATAATTTATATTTTCACTGGTAAAAATATATATCTACCAATGAAAATGTCCCTTTGAATAATAATGTTTAATGTGGGTGCTTTTGAAGGCAATGTTCCGCTCATATTTAAAAAGGGCTGAAGGAACTTTTATCTGAAATACATACACTTCAAACTAATATAGTTCAGATTCATTATTTGAGGTCGGTTTTTACTTTTTTTTATACATATATTCTTGCTATGATTTTTTTCCTGTTTCGGGCCCCGGGAATTTGTCCCCTCTTGGCAGGTCTGCTCCTATGTAGAGCTTTTTTTTATTTTACATATAAATGAACAATTTCTTAAGATTTTTATTTCTATTCTGTACTCACTTATAGTGTTTTAGTCATATTTATAGTGCTTCTGATTTATTGAGAAAATATTTTTACGCTATACTTTAAACCAGGGTTTTATTTTTTCTTCACTCATACAATGTAAAACTGAAAAATTGACACTTGTTTCGATACTTTTTTGGCATATTCGAAATTTAATTTCCTCTCCGATATGATCGATTATATTGTTTGCACTATAACGCGAACGTAAACCGTGAGGTACTTTTGTACCACTTAATTCTTGTAATTGTAGCAAATCAAAATGGTCTAAGTAAGGCTTATTGTTTTTAACAATATAATATGCAGTTCTGAATATTTTATTTGTTGATCCGATTTCCGCATCATTCAAAGTGTCTTATTATTTTTTCAATGGGTTGTTTTAAAATATTTTCTGCATCAAATGTGCATTTGTTTTCATGTGATCGATTGTTCTCAATGATTTTAATTGTGAAGCCATTGAATTTCCATTGGAATCACTTTTGATATGCGGCTTTGGACTTGTTTGCAAAGTAATGTTTTGCCAATTTTTTTTCAGTCCCAGTACAATTTTTCGTCGGATGAGCTTCGCGTGCTCGCCGAATGCGGCAAAGAGAGTTTCTACAAGAGATCGCTACCAATAGGAACTACACTCGGAATGATAACGTATACTGCCGTTAAATCAGGTTTATCTCATGAATATAATAATATAGGGCGTTGCGATGCTATGTATTATATATGTTACACCGAATCGGTGAAATCGCTTATTGCGCGAAATGAGCAAATTTTTGCCAAATTCATGAAAAGGACAACCTCGTTGCTTGATTCATGAATTAAACAAATTATCTGCAGAATGTATGCATTAAGCAATGCGATAGTGTTTTTTGGAACTAAGCCAAATGTCATTTTCGACAGTTGTGAAATGTCACGTTTACTAAAGGGTCAAACCAACGATCTCTCGCTATTTTTCGTTCGCACCTAACCTGTCCAAAATACCTGTTAATAAAATTTGTACGTCATCATGTTTATAGATTGATTTATTTTTGTATAATAATCGAACGACATTTGGTCTAACCATAAAAAACACCACCGGAGCGCTACTATCGTACCTACCTATTACACCAAAAAAGATTAAAAATCGACCATAAACCCACCATATAAATCGTGAAAATACTTTTTGACATTTTTTTGTATGTGCCTACCGCCAATTCGACTCATATTCAGGAAAAAATATATATTTACATTTCAATTAGGGAGTCCAAATTTAGCATAACTTTCGTTTACCGGTAATCCAGTAAAATTCTGTGCCAATTACTCATAAATTACGATTTTTCAATAACTTTTCAGTAAGACGTTAGATTAAGAAAGTTTCTAGGTTAAATACTGTTTTAGCGTTTTTAATTTATTTTACTGCTTTTAAATGGCGACACTGGAATTTTTTCATATACACAGCTGTACCCAATTGAAAGTTGACATGGCGGTTCTTATACGTATTTTGATTATTTTATCAACTTAAACGCATTTTTTACACGTTTTTTATATATAATAAATAATTATAATTGTTAAGGGTAACATTTTGTTACCTTAGCTAATCTAAATTCATCACCTATTGTGTAGATTTAAATGAAAAATAACTTTCCACATTATCCAGTATATAAGACAATATAATAGCATTGCCCTAAAAAACTCATGCCCAACAATGTATCTCGGTGCAAGATTAATTTTAAATTTTCTGTATTGTTTCAGGTTATTTGTCAGGCAATGCAAGGTTTGGATCCATACCTAAGGTGTTTGGTGCTTGTGTTATCGGGTACATGATCGGAAAATTTTCGTATCGTAATGAGTGTATCAAGAAAATCATGGAGTTGCCTAATAGTGAACTCGCTGAACAGTTGCGAAAGAAAATGAACATACAGGGATCACAAGGGTGAGAAAAACTAGAATTTTGATTAAATCTAACCCTATTACTACCTATATGTCCGATCTTGATAGATTGGACACCAGAAGAATAAAACCAAATAATTGGTTTTCTTCTTATGGTGTGTCCGATATGTCCGATTCCAGACGTTGATTGATTCCAAGTATCCCTACTGGTCTTTTGCTGCTAGAAGCACTTCTTCTGTAACCCAGACGTCTTATCAATCTAGACATTATTGAGGTATGAAAAAGCTTATATTTCAGACCTCGGATATGTGTCCGTGGTACTCCATCTTTCTCTATTAGACAATTAAAAGAAGTTCCCAATTGTGGATCATGAAGTGAATTCATTCATTGGAGACTCTTAGTCCATGGAACTTTTAGCATACGCCTATAAAGTCACATCCAATCTATTGATTGTATTTATTTTTAAAGTCCAATTCCTGCATTTTTTGTGTGCTCTCAATGATTTGAGGTAATAAAAATCAATAATATTTAATTGTTACAACAATAATAAAAAAATATTGTTTTCATATTTATTTACTTAAAAAAATAAAATATAAATTAAGTTTGATTTTAAGAAACACTACCCATCTTTAGTTAGTAACAGAAAAATAACATTGCGTTATTATTTTTCAGTGAAAAAGTTTTTTTTTAAATAGAAAAGACATATATTTTGAGAATTTTAATACCTTTTATATTTAAATATAATTATTGAGACTTCAGGGGCGTATATTCAGGGTGTGCTAGGTGTGCGGCGCACACCCGCAAAACCATCTAAAATATAAATTTAGAAAATTTAGGGCGTAAAGCGACATCATTTTGCATACAGTAGTATGCAAAATTATAAAAATTTAATATGCAGTGTATAGTATGCATTGGTATTTGTCATTCGCTCTGAACGTTTTCGCGCGAGCGATCGTTTTGGAACAACACATATAACGCGCCGACCTTGCGCGCGGCCGCCGACTAAAGTAAATTGTTCCGAGATTTAACGGCTGAAGTCGATCTGTCGGCTGGCAGCGCTCAGTAGTAAAATTGGTCTCGAATTTGGTGCACGTACTTGCGTCCGTCGCTGCTTTTTTATTACATTATATCACAATAACAGGTCACTCATTTTTTATATTTTGGCGTAAAATAGTTTATTATCTTATTTACATATGATCAATACTTAATTTTCTATTCTAGATTATATTTTTTTATTTACCCCAATAATGACGAAGAATACTGTTGAAGATATTTTGAATAATCCATTTTCAAAAAGAAGTTATGAAATTAAATTGAAGATGATCAAAATTGGCAAACCACGTCCACCTCTTCCCAATTTATTTATGAAGCATAAAAACAATAAATGTGAATATACAAGACATTTTTCATTTTCATCATATGAACAAACAGAGTGGTTAACAGGCTGCGAACTTCGATCTAGATTGTTCTGTTGGCCATGTTTATTGTTTTCCAAAGAAAGAAGCGTGTGGAATAAAAGTGGATTTGCTGACCTTAGTCATCTGATAACGGCACTGAAAAAACACAAAAGAGCGCAGTCACACGTTCAATCATTTTTTTCTCTCAAAGTGTTTGGAAAACAACGAATTGAAGTCATGATTGACGCTCAACGTAAAGCTAATATAAGTCAACATAATGAACAAGTTAATAAAAATAGAGAAATATTAAAACGAATGATTGACGCAGTAGTATGTATATCTAGGAAAATGATTAGTCCTGTAATTCACTAAACAAAGGAAATTACCTTGAATTTTTAAATGCACTTCGAGAATACGATTCTGTTTTGGATACTCATTTAAATACTGCAACGGTGCTTCGTGGTACTTCCCCATCCATACAGAATGACATAATTGAAGCGATTGGTGATGTTATTAAAGGTCATATTAAGGAAGAAGTAAATTCAGCAAATTTTGTCGCTATTATTCTTGACGAAACTTCAGATATAATGACGAACTCACAGCTCTCGACAGTTTTGCGTTTTGTTTATGAAGGTAAAGTTTACGAGCGGTTTATTGGCTTTACAGACGTTAGCTCTGATAAAACAGCCGATGGCTTATTTTGCCACGTTGTAAATATAATTGAAGAATTTCAAATTCAAGAAAAATTAGTTGGACAGACTTATGATGGGGCGAGTGTAATGAGTCGGCATATTAATGGTTTGCAAGCCAAAGTACTCGAAGTTTATCCATTGGCCATTTTTACACACTGCTATGCTCATATGTTGAATTTAACATTACAACAAGGTCTTTCCAATATAAAAGTGTGCAAATCATTCTTTCAAACTTTAAATGGATTGTCTGCATTCTTTTCGAAATCTTCCAAACGAATAAATGCTTTACAAGAGTTTGTAGCTAGAAGACTTCCTTCTGTTACACCTACAAGATGGAATTATACACACGGTTAAGTAACACAGTGCAAAAATACAGAAATGAATTTACGGACTTTTTTCGAGACTTCGTGAAAAATTGTGAACTATGGGACCCCGACACTGTAATAAAAGCACGAGGTTTTCTTAGCTTTTTGGAAGATTTTGAAACAAGAAAACTTCACATATTTTCAAACCTTTTTGGAAAAACTGATGTGTTATACAACATTTTACAATCCAAATCTTTTGACATATTATATTGCTGTAAGAAAGTTACCGAAATTTTGCAACAACTCAGACATGAACAGGAAAATAATTATGAAACATTATGGGATTCCTATGTAACGGAAGAAAATTATCCAAGACTGAGTAATGATTTGCTTGTTAAAGAAAATCACGCGTTTAGCCAACTATTTAATACAATAGTTGATAATATATGTAAGCAAATTGAATACCGTTTTTCTTCAATGTCCAAATTGGAATATTTTCACCTTCTGGAGAAAGAAAAATATGAGCAATATAAAGGAAAATTTCCAAATGAATTACTTACCAAACTGCAACAATTCTATGGAACATTATTTGATTATATAAGTTTAAAAAATGAGCTTGCTGTTCTTTATCATTTGCCTGAATTTGCAGAGAAATCTGTTCATGAGCTTGTACAATTTATGAACACAAATAATCTTGAGTCAGGTTTTCAGGAAATAGATAAATTAGGCAAACTAATATTAACTCTTCCAAGCAGTACTGCTTCAGCAGAACGTTCATTTTCTGCTCTGAAACGAATTAATAATTGTTATCGAAGTACCCAAGGCCAAGAAAGGCTATCTGGCCTTAGCTTGATTTCAATAGAAAAAGGGATCCTTATGGACATTAAAAAGAAGAGCACTTTTTATGACAGCGTGATAGAAAAATTTATGATTAAAGAAAGAAGATTAGATTTTATATATAAATAATTATAATTTTATGTTTATTGGAAATTTGATATTTTTATATAATAATATTTTAGATTAGGTTTGATGTTTATTTATTTATTTATATATGGGAAAAAGCTGTAAGGCAGTTTAGGCATGCCAAAACCTCGGCTAATAAAAATGAAAAAATGTACTTTTTTTTTTATTTTTTATAGCACACCCAATATTAACACCCACCGTACGCCACTGGTAAAAATATGTCTGAATAGAGATAAAAATATACAAACAGTAGAAAAAAATTTGTATATGCAATACCTACTTTTGTTTACACTTCGCCAGCCATCCCTATCATAAAAATGCGACTGTCATTTCTCTGTTACATATACTCTGTTTATACATTCTTTATTTACACATTTATCTCTGAAGGCCAAATATTGCCGTGTCATAATAAATGTTAATTGTATCACGTCGACTTTAATTGAAATGTTTCTTTAAATATAGTTTCGAAAAGTACATATTGAAAATATTTTCGGTTTAATGTTACTAAGCCCATTTAAGCATTTTTATTATATTTATTTATTCTGAAAGCTTTGTAACTTTCGAGTTCCAGATCTTTCTGTTTGTATTAGATTCGATTAATAATGTATGTATATTTTTTAAAGGTACTTCCAGCAGATAGATGCAAGTTTTCCATCATACGATCAAGAAAAATCGACATCTAATTCTATGAATTCTTCGCTGGATATCGATACCGATAGGCCGTCGTTTTCGACTAATGACGAGGACTTGTACCGTCCCACCGGCGACAGTGCGTCAGAATATATTTTTATTTTATTATCACAAGTATAATTTTAAAACATTTATTTTTATTTTTCAGCTTATATTCCTAACAACGATATCACGGCTTTCAAATCCAATATATCCTATGACGATCTTCGCAAACAAAACCGCGAACCGAGTACTCCGATCAGTAGTTTCAGGTAAATGGTTTAAATTTTAAATAAAATATTGTTTTTTAAATATATTTAATTTTAATTTTTAGGAATTTTGAAACATCCAGACCACCGCAAAAAACCTACGAAAAAGATGACACAAACAAATATGGAGACACTTTGAACTGATTTAGTTAATTTTAGTATTTTTTTATTTGGTTCAGCATTAAAATGTATTTTTGTTATAATTTTTAAGCTAAGTTTTTTATGTTACGTAACATAATAAGATTTGTGCCATGTGCGCGAATTGATTGCATTTTGTTGCATTTGCTATATTGTTTATAACAATTCAATAATTACAATAATATTGTATAATGTCTTAGCTGTAGAAAATAAAATTGTATATTGTATTTTCAATATTTTTTATTTATCAAATAGTACTCTTGACATATCTCTCTATTGTCACTTGAAGGTTTATTAAATTGTTGACGGTATTCACGAAATTTAAAACATCTTACATGGCATTCACATTAACGTTACTAAAATTGGTTTGAATCATTTTTGACTCGACATAATTTTGAGATACTGTAAATTTTACATACCAGCCGTAATATTCTTCTCAAATATTTATTTAAATTAAATTAAGACTTACTCCAATACATCGAGATGGTCAAAAAGGTATTATTACAATATACAAAAATATTTTAATAAAATTATAAATCTTTAACATCTTGTAACGTAAAGTAAAAACTTAAAACAATAACGTGTTATCTAACAGTAAAATTGTTTTATAATATTTAGACATTTGCGAAATAATGATGAAACCATTAGCTACTATATTTATATAATAAGACTATACTTTTTCAATACAATTTTACGTTAAGAACTGTTTCGAATTTACATAGTGCGAGATTGTGATTTTGCTTAGCGATTGGGAGCGGTTCATCGAGATTAATGGTTTTTTATAAATCGCTTTTGACTATATACACCAGTACTAACTACTAGATTGATGTAAAATTATAGTTTTTTTTAAATATTATGTAACGCTAGGTAAAACCTCAAAAGCAAAAACATGTTAACTGTCTTTAAATTAACTTCAATATATTTTGACACTCGTAAATTAACGTTAGGACCATTGGACATTAGATTTAAACGAAATTATTCACATTTAACATATTATACGTTAAGTAAAAACCCCTTATCAAGAACATGTTATCTGACATGAAATTGGTTTTGGGATATTTAGTAATTCCAAATTAACGTTAAGACCATTAGTTATTAGATTTACATCAAATTAAACATTTTAAATGTCATGTAAAATTAAGTAAAACCCATATCAAGAACATGTTATCTGAAATTAAATGGGAAATCATTTAGTCATTTCAAATTAAAATTAATACCATTAGATTGAATTAAAAGTATACATTCTTACATTATGTAACGTTAAGTAAAAGCCCCTCTTTAAAAACATGTTATCTGACATAAAATTGGTTTCGAGATATTTAGGGATTTTAATTTACATTAAGACCATTACCTATTCGATTTACATAAAATAAACATATTTAACATCATGTAGCATGAGGTAAAAACGTCGAATCAAGAACATGTAAACTGATAAACTTAATTTAAAGATATTTAGGCAATCGAAAATGAACGTTAAGGGCGTTATCTACTAAATTGCTATAAAATTATATTGAAACGTTAAATAAAAACCTCAAAGTAAGAACATGTTATCTGACATCAAAGTAGTTTAAATATATTTTGACACGCAAATTAACGTAAGGGTCATTAGCTATTAGATTTAAATATAATTATACATTTTTAACATCATGTAACGTTAAAGAACATGTTATCTAACAGTATAATTGTTATATAATATTTAGACATTTGCAAAATAACGATTAAACGATTAGCTTTTATATTTATACAATAAAATTACTTTTTAAACATCATTTAACGTTAAAAACTGTTTCGCTTTTACATGGTGCGATGGAGCGAGATTGTAATCCTGCTCAGCGATCGGGAGCGTTTCATCGAGATCGTGTTTTTTTTTATTAAATCTCTTCTGCTTATACAGACTTGACACCAATGCATACAATCATTTGTATTTATATCGCACGTTATATATATGTATGTATATATTTGTAAAAATCTGACCTTAAATTTTTACAAAGATATTTAGGCATTTGCAATTAAACTTTAAGACAACTAAATTACTATAAAATTATATTTTTTTATTATCATGTAACGTAAAGTACAGACTGTAAAGCAAGAACATGTTATCTAACAACAAAATTGCATATTACGATAAGAAAATTAACTATTGTATTTCAATAAAATAAACAGTTTTAACATCATGTATCATAAAATAAAAACATCTAACCACAAACATGTCATCTGACATTTAGTTAGTTTTAATATATTTAGGCGTACGAAAATTAACGGTAAGAAAATTGCTATTGGATTTAAATAAAATTACACTTTTTCTACATTATGTACCGTTAAGTAAGAACCTCTAATAAAGAACATGTTATCTGACATAAAAATAATTCTGAAATACTTTGCTAATCGCAAATCAATCTTAAAACCATTAGATTAAAATAAAATAAAACATTTACAACTTAACGTTAAGTAAAAACCCTAAATCAAGAACACGTTATCTGACATAAATTAGTTCCAAAATATTTAGAAATTCACAAATTAACATTTAGACCGTTGCTATTAGATTTAGATCAAATAATTTTTTTTCTACATTATGTAACGTATATTATGAAGTTCGATTCAAAAATATGTTATCTGACATGAAATTAGTTTTGATATATTTTGATACTCCCAAATTTACCTTAAGACTGCTGCAGCTATTACGTTAAGAAAATACCTTTTTAACATTGTGTAAAGTTAAAAAAACGCCAATCAAAAACATGTTATCTGACATAAATTTTGTTTCAAGATATTTAGAAATTCACCATAAGACCATTGCTATTAGATTAAAATAAAATTGTACTTCTTAAACATCATGTAACCTTAACTTAAAACCCGTCATCAATAACATGTTATCTGACATTAAATTGGTTTCAAGATAGCTAGGTATTTCAAATTAAAGTCAAGACCACTAGCTACTTAATTTAAATAAAATGAAACATGTAACCGTAAATAAAAACCATAAAGCAAGAATATGTTATCTGACAAAATATTAGTTTTAAAATATTTAGACATTTTCGAAATAGCAGTAAAATCATTAGCTACTAGATTTATATAAAACTTCATTTTTTAAATATTATTTTAAAAATTCTCTTTTACATTGTGCGAAATTGCGATCTAGCTCAGCGATCGAGAGCGGTTCATCGAGTTTATTAGTTTTTGTCTCTTTTGACTAAACAAATTTTACACTTTTCTTGCAATATTTTTCAGTTATATCCCACGCCATATAACTTTGTAAAAATCCCAAATCAAGAACATGTTAACTGATATAAAAATTGTTTAAAATTGGTCTCAATTGTCTCATTAACTACTAAATTGCTATAAAATTATACTTTTTAATTACATGTAACGTTAAGTGAAAACTTTAAATCAAGAACATGTTATCTGTCATCAAATTAGTTTAACATATTTTTATAATCGCATATTGCGTATATAAATATAACTATTATATTTTAATAAAATAAACATTTTCAACTTCATGTATCATTAACCCTTTGGACCAGGGCCGGCCCGAGGGGCAGGCAGTACAGGCGATCGCCTGGGGCGCTAGATCTTGTGGGGCGCCGTGATACCAAATAAAGGCGCAATATTCACTTAAAATTATCAAACAATATTGTTAAAGAATATAATCTGATATTAGTTTTTTATACACTACTGTGTACTCTTTAAATTATTTCACGCGTAAAAAATCACAACAAAAAATATATTATAAATTCTTAAATACCCACAATCGTAAAAAAGAGCAGGTTGTAAAACATAATATATTATTTCTTTAATTTGAATTATATTTTTGCGCTCATCAAGTGTTAATAGGGGGTTTAAAATTGTTATGTTAATTAGTTTTTGCCTGGGACGCCAAATAACCTAGGGCCGGCCCTGCTTTGGACGCCAGTGACGTGCCCGCACGCCAAAGCTGTCGGACCATCAAACGCCAGCGCGTGCAGGCACGCAATTGTTATTACGGACACATTTATTAATAAATTTGATTTGATTTGACAAGATATAGTGTAAAAAGTTTAGATATGCGTGACAAATTTATATTTGAACTACGCGCAGCTAGCGCTTGACATATGACAGGAGAGTTGTCATATGTAAGCAAATTTGATGTTTTAATAAAATTGTATTATATCAAAGTTATGATATAATGCAATTTTAAAGAAAATATAAGTAAAACGATTTGCTCAAGAAGGAATGCTGAAAGGAAAAATAAAAGAAAAAATTATCTGAAAAATATGTTAAAAAAATATAATTTCATCAATCATAGTCTATTTTTTTTATTAATTAAAGTATGTATCATTAAATCATTTATTAATAAGGTACAAATTATTCGTATATATAAATAAAGTTATTTTTAGTTACAATATATAAGATGTTTTTTTAGTTCACATTTTTAATAATATAAACTATTTATTTATTTATTACCAAATTAAGTGTTGATGTTTTATAAAATTATTATTGATTATGGTCAATTTTGTTCGTGTTATGACTAGTGATTTTTAATTATTCGTACTTGCCGCTTTGCCCTGGTCGGCGCCTGATCTGGGTATTGGAAGATTGCCGCTTCTAACCAGTAAGTAGTAGAAATAAACTTTTTTACTGTTTAAATTTGAAATGTAACATTTATGTATCGGTAAACAATCTCGTTTAATCCAGGAAAACTTTTAAAAGTGGGTTTTCAAATTTAAAATATGACGTCATGCCGCCATGCCGCCATGCCGCCATTTATTCAACGATTTTTTTCTCATCGCGAAATAATCGACCAAATAAGTGATTTGAACTAATTTATTCCTGTTTTGTAAATAATAATAAAAAAAAACTGTCAAATTAACCGCTAACATTATAAGGATTCACATAAGAATCTTACAAAATTTTATTTTCAGGTAAAAATGCTTTACCATCATATTTCCCTGACGAAGGGTGGGCCGTTTTATGTTTGCTGGGTGGCAGACTGTTGGCCGGAGAAATTTTCTAAACTACCAAAGCGGCTCATTTTAGACACAAATATTATTGATGTGTGGTGAGTACAAAGAAAATAAACAATTATACATTGAACTTTAATAATTATTCTATTACACAGCGACAAATTGCGGCTTTCGATGATCACCGAGTCGCAAACACCGTGCGAGAAGTACTCGCTTAGATTATCTTGCCATTTAATAAACGGTCTTGTTAAATTGTACCAAAAGAAGACTAATATGTTAATAGGTAGTCTGTTATTTATAATAAAATTGTAATTGATCAGTGATTTTATTGTTCATTGTATATATTTATTATTCAGGTGATATATTTCTCTTCAGCATAAGTGTTACAAAACAAGTAGCAAAATTGCAAAAAGGACCAAAGTGCGTAATACATATAATTATGATTTTAATTTTGTTTATTTATATTATCTTCATATATTCAGTGTTCGAAAGAAGAAAGAAAGACGCCCCCGCCCCGCTCGTGAAGATCCTGAAAGAGTTATCGATCAGAATTGTGTGATAAATATATCTGAGATAACCATTCAAGAACCCGACATAATAATCAACACTGTAATTGATGTAAGAAATTTGTATTCATTTAACTTATTTTTGAATATAACGCTTCAATAACTTGTTTAGGACCGCTTCGGGGAACTTACTCCACTAAAGCAAACGCAAAAAGGTGAAAGTTCTGGATATAGAACGTTTGCGACGAATTTAAATATTTTCCCGTCTGCAACCATGGAAAACAGTAATGCTGAAGCGCTGCCCGCCGATGATTTGCAGCATTTTGTTATGACGGGTAGGAGTAACATTTAGGATTATTGCCTCTGAATATCCATCATCATTTACCATTCATGTTTAATTTTTGTCCGATCCAAAACTTGTGTAACTTGTTTTTTTTAGATGCTCAAATACCTGAAATCCTTGTTACTTCTGAAATTGAAAAGTCAGTGGTTTCTCCTATTTTATTTTAGAACTAATGTAAATAAGATAATATTACTTTTGTTAATGTGAACTTGCTATTTTATTATATATTTATAGTTTGCCGGTACGAGAAGTTTCCATTGCTAAAAAAATTACGAGGCGTTTTCGAGTTGCGAGAAAGCCAGTTCTAGAGGTATACTTTTTATATTAGATTATATTTAATGCATCAATTATAAATACAGCAACACATTCGCGTCCAGGCATCTTTTGAGCCCAGTGTATAGACGCGGAATACGCTCCGAGGTGTCTTCCGCACGCGACCATAGCTTTTAATTGCTGTGAAAAATTCATTATCATAGCTGTTATTGCATGTATTGAAAATTATAAAATTCTGTAAAACCTTTACAGCCAATAGTCTTAGAGGAATTTGTCCCAAATCCAAATCCAAAGAGAGTCAGAAAGGTGAAAAAGAGACCAATAAAAGATGTAATTACACAAATTTCAGAAACTGAAATGAAAAGAAATTGCGACGAGTATGTTGCTCTCCAATCCAGAGTAAGTTTTCAATACTATTAGTTAGTAGTTGCTTTATTTAATCAATATAAAAAAATATGTCGTTTTATATACAGGAGTGCGCAGAATGGGTGTATCAAAAACCCTCATTTCCTGACGCCAATACTCTTTTTGAGAATCCGAGTGTAAGTTTTTTGCACGCGCAGAATGGTAAAAACTTTTCATCAGTTTTGAAGCACGCATTTAAGAGAAACGCAATCACCCGTCCGGTAATATTGCCTTTTCAAGAAGTTGAAGAATCGATATATATAGACAAAACTGTAAACGATAATGTGCGTTTATATCGCAACTTATTATTCCATCTTTATTATTCAACTAATAAATATTTCTGCTGAATTTTTAGATGAGGGAAGGGCATATTAATGATACTGCCAAAGGTGGTTTAACACCAAAAAGTGCCGCCGTAGGACAACAGGTGAAAGGTTTAGTAAATACAATTGCAGAACCGCTAACATCGACTCCTGCTCCGCAAACGTCGACTCCTGTTCCACAAGTGACCGGCGAAGAAAGAAGTGTGAACCTTCCTAAATCGGTGGTGAGACCCGTTCAGTTCAGCTTAAACACCATGGAAATTGAGGAGGAAAGAGTTCATGCTGTACGAGAAGAACCGCGATCTGCGACAGTGTATACACCAAAAGCTATAGACACTAACGTCATAGTCGATGCCTCAGAAATTAATATGGATAATATTATTCCACATTCGGTTGATGAAAATTTAAATTCGTCTATTGAAGAGTTTGACGTTGCTAGCATTGACCGTACCGCCGTAATGGTCTGTACACCGAGCCCAACTGAGAGTGTTAAAGAAGTCAAGAGAATTCTTAAGTATAACAATTAACTTTGAATGCATTAAATGTATGTATGGACATATTAATTAATAAATAATTTATCTATAGTGAAGATTGGGGGGTAAAAGGCGTTTTTAAGAAGATCCTAGCTGCTAAAAATAGCGGAATCGATCCAATTACAATTGAAACGTTGGTTTTGCACGATCAAGAAGAATACATAAACCATGCGCCGTCACAAAGAATGATGGCCGCAAAAGCGTTCTCTTCTCTTTTGAGTAAATATTTTTTAATAGTAAACTTAAACTTAAATAAATAACAGTATTGATTGATTTTATTTGTTTTTAGGATTGAAAAAACACGAGTTTGTTGACATTGTGAAGAAACCAGATTCGTGTGAAATAATGAACATTAAATTTACTCAAAAATGTGGTCCCAACATTGAAACAATATAATAAATATTGACACCAGAATAAAAATCCACATATAATGCTACTTTTGAGTTCAAAAAAAATGTGTTAAATATATAGGGAAGAAAATACTGATTAAAAAATTAAGCCAAAAATATGCTTTAAAATATTTTATGTAGGTTTTAAGCTAGTCTGAAAATTTTTTTTTTTTTTCAATAAAATATTTACTTATTAATATGAGTCATATTTTTTTTAAGTTTATAAAAATGTTTCTTTTTCTTAAATATTTAATTTGGATTAGTTAGTTAGCTGCTTTTCTGGTATAATTATTTTTAATTAATATAGAATCGCTATTGATTCAAATATTTTAATGTGATTAGCTAATATATTAATTTTATTGTGTGTCATTTTATTTAATATATTTTAACTACTTTGTAATTTCTGCAATTAAATTCAAATTTGAGTGAAAAATACACAGAATTTAAATATATACTAAAATATTTTCTTATGGCTCCCTGAAATGAGCAATTGCGATTGTCAATATTTATGTAATTGAAGGTTTCAAATGATGGGCAATTGAAGTTCCGATTGAAGGTGTCATTCGCGCATGCCTCATCCGGTATTGTGCTGTGTCAAGAAATTCGTATGTACATTGAAACTGTAATATATAATAAATATTGACACTAGAATAAAAATCCTCATATATTGCTACTTTTGAGTTAAAAAAAATGTGTTAAATATATAGGGAAGAAAATACTAATTATAAAATTAAGCCAAAAATATGCTTTAAAATATTTTATTGCCATTTGTATGGTTTTAAGCTAGTCTGAAAAATTATGTTTTTTTTCAATAAAATATTTATTTATTAATATGAGTCATATTTTTTTTAAGTTTATAAAAATGTTTCTTTTTCTTGAATATTTATTTGGATTAGTTAGTTAGCTGCTTTTCTTGTATAATTAGTTTTAATTAATATAGAATCGCTATTGATTCAAATATTTTAATGTGATTAGTTAATATATTCATTTTATTGTTTGTCATTTTATTTAATATGATTTAACTATTTTGTAATTTCTGTAAATTAAATTCAAATTTGAGTGAAAAATACACAGAATTTAAATATATACTAAATTGTTTTCTTATGGCTCCCTGAAATGAGTACTGATTAAAAAATTAAATATTCAGGTAAGTGATATGCATTTATTTTTATTTTCCGAATAATTCAGTTCAGATACATCATAGTACCTATGTAAAACAAATTTTAACAACTAAAAATAACTAATATTCATGGAATTGTGTGTTAATTGTTAAAGGTGATTGATAATAATTGTTATAGGTGACTGATGTGGTGCAGATGATTGGTATGGCATAGTTGACTGGCATGGAGGTGATTGTGACATTTCAGGGTGCTGATATGGTAGAGATGACGTGTAGAATGCAGTGAACTTTCTGACAGAAAACGAACCTCGTTCCTTGTCAATGTGTCTATTTCGCCTTCGAAAAACACATCGTTAAATATTTTATCTGCGTGACATTTCTGTTCGGGGGCTAGTCGATTTAATTTTGCTATTACATCAGATTCACATTCCGGTCTTGTGAAATATGTTGTAGTTGGTGTTGTTTTTATTTTCTGCTTTCGAGGATCATCCTTGGTTTGCCGAGAAGGCGATTGCTGTAACAAAAATAACATACTAAGTAGACTTGTAAACATTTTTATGTTCGGGAGTACATTCTTTTGCGGACGCGCGTTATTTGATATGACATATATAGAAACTGCATTTAAGATAAAATATAATTTTACTTGCAACAACAAATATTCATCTGTTGACACTAGATGAATTTGTCATTTAGTGACATTGGACCAATTTGGCGATGTCATAAACTAAGCTGCTAAAGTAGAAAAGGAATTCGTAAAAACACGTGACATTCCAGAAAAAGTTTCTCAGTTCCAAATCTGATATGATTTAGGACTAGTTCGGACACGGCGGGATCTACGCGTTTACGACCGTGCAGTTTGAACCACAGAAAAATGCTTGTGAGCGTAGAAATATGCAGGAAAGGAGCGAGGTTACATACATCTCAGGTCAAAGATGAAAGTCGATGAAGCAATATGCTTGTGGTTGTTCTTAAAAAAAAGGCAGTATTGTGTGCATCCAATATTAAGTTATCGGCTATTTGTAACCTTAAGACTTGTATGGACTGTGCGTTTCAAGCTACTCTGTTGCGAGTCTTCACGCGTAATTGTGCGATCATCATGATTCCAGCCAGTATATGCGTGCCATATCAGCGAGACGCAAGGCCCGTGCGCTACCGCGTTCATTGGTGTTCACCATATTTTAATGAAGAAAAGAAAGAAACCTCGTTGGCGAGTGAAATAATTATATCGTGAACGATTACAATGTGGAAACAGGCTTATGCATGATATAAACTATGAAGAAGTTAATAATAGAGAGAAATTTTACTCGAATGTCAATGCAAGATTTTGTTTGCTACTTGAAAAAATTGAACCCAAAATAAAAAAAATGAATACAAACTTTCGAGAATCTAAAAGTATGAAGTATGTGATGCAATTATAGACGTCCTAAAGGATAATGTTAAGTAAAAAAACATATTGTTCTTATTTTAATAAAAAAAATCATAAATTCTTAAACGTATTAATCAGAAATTAATGAACTAATAATATCTTGAGTTACTTAGATCAACCACTCTTATTTACCGATTGTGTTTCTGACTGTGCTGGAGTTGTTGTGGATACACTCTGATGCAATGTTGAGGTCGCTGAATATCCATTGTATAATAGCTGTAAGGTGGCCCAGGTATGTGGGTCACATATGCTAAATTTCTCGGGACATATTTATGCAATTCATTTGCAATGTGTGCTCCATAGGTGGTATAACTGTCGTCCTGTCCTTGCACACATTGTTTGAGCATCCCCATTGATTCGTCTAGCGTTTTATTATTGGCTTCTGGTGCTAAACGCTTTCTTTTTCTATATGATGTGTTTTATGCAGGAAGACTTCTAATAAATTTACAGTAGTTTCAAGCTGAAATAAAAAGTATAATTATTAAACGAGATAGGTATATTGATCATATAGCATATGAGGTTTATTATTATGTTTTATTTTACAGCTACCAGAAACAGAAAAACAATGGCTAGCTGTTGTAAAAGAAATTGAAGAAAAGTGGAACTTTCCTCATGCTATAGGTGCGCTGGATGGAAAACATGTATGCCTTCAAGCACCATGTAATAGTGCACGGAATTTTACCAAATCTTAAAATATTACAAATACCATACAATGTGCATGTACCATATAAGATACTGTGTGATAAAGCATTTGCACTTAGTAAATAAGTTATGAAGCCATTTTCAAGTAATGCGGAAAAGGGATCTTTTGAAAGAATATTTAATTATCGTATTTCTAGAGCGCGCAGAGTTGTTGAAAACGCTTTTGGAATAGTAAGCTCTGTATTTCGAGTTTTAAGGAAACCAATGTTATTGGAACCGGAAAGAGTTTCGAAAGTTGTATTAGCAAATATCCATTTACACAGCACAACGGCATGATAATATCTACGCACCGAGAAATATATTCGACTTTGAAGAGAAAGGATAACTTATTGCAGGTACATGGCGACAACAACAGCAGCAAATCACTTCCCTATTACCTACTCGGTGTGTAGCTAGAAGGTCGCCCGTTTACATCTAGCTGTACATTTTATAACCAATGCTCCCATTGAATGGCAAAATAATTATTAAGAACTGTTTTTAGTATTTAATTAGTTTCTGAAATTACCCTTAACATATGTATATATATATATATATATGATTGATAATACTCACTAGAGTTGTAGGGTTGTCTTTATCGTTTAAAAAATTGAAAAATTCATATGCGAACCATTTTGATTTATAGACGTCGGCAGTTCCTGTAAAACACAAAAATAGTAAAATACAGTATACAATATTAGTAAGTACTAATAATAAAAATTGTTTAATTTTAAGTTAAAGTCAATAGAAAAAAGACCTGATCCCGTGATTAAACTTTTCCTTTTCTAACCCCTCTCTTTTCTATTTGTGGCGAACAATATTTTAATTATTTTTATTAAATCATCGACCGGGATTCCCATTTCTATTGATATATTTCTCCATGCATCTTCGCATAGATTAATATTCCTATTATCAATACTTTACGAGACTCGTAAAGCTGAGTTAGCTTAATAAAAGTCTCGTTATTAAACTGCGGCAGCGATGACGCGTGACTCATTGTTCCCGTCCAAACCACGTGCACACAATGTCTTCGAAACGCGACTGAACCGATTGCCGCGGGTCCGGCACGCGTGCACACAAAAAGCGGTCTGTCGCGGTGGGAGGCGACCCAGTGTTCGTCTGCGATATGAGGACGTCACACAGGATGCGATACCTTGTGCGAGCGCTCCAGTCCGAGTGCATTTTCAAAATAATTTGTGTTTCATATTGCTATTAAGTATGATGAGCTCAGATGAAGAACAACTCCTTCTGTTGTTAGCTTTGCAATACAGAAAGAAAAAAAGACGATGTTGGGTGCATGATATCAATAAGAATAGAACAACTGGGTGAATACCACCGATTATGTATCGAACTGGAGTCACATCAAGATAGAAGTATATTCGTATGAATAATTCAGTTTCGTCACTCATTTTTAGGCGGTCACTAGAAAAATCTATAATTTTGTACTACCGGATCGCTTGTCGCCGCGACAGAGTCTGGTAGAGTTCTGTCTGACAGAGCTAATGCAGCATCGCATCATTCAACCAGACCGCCTGACCGCGTCGGTCAGATATCGCTTCCCGCAATGACAGACCGCATTCTGTGTGGCCGAGCCTTTAATGTGTACGCGTAGCGACAGGTATCAACACCACCTAGGTACAAGGCCAGACAGCAGCGAGCGCGATCGGGCGTTGGGGATACAATACAGAAAGGTGTTGTATAATACCGATTTTGATAAGCTGAGGCAGCGCCATTGCATTTTAAAGTTGACAGATAAACGTCAAAATCATAAGAGTAGAATGAATATTTGGTCTTAATCTGTTATAATTTTGAGCAGAATATAGAAATGGTAATCTAAAATAATTAAGTTTTTCGTGAAAATATGTAATAAATTGATATCTTTAAGATAGAATATTAAAATTCAAGATTTTAAAATAAAATTAAAGGATTTTTTAATTAGTTACAACCGTTACTATGACTTTTCATAAAAATGTTGTAAAGCAGTGGTTGCCAACTGAAATCACTTGGTGGCCCAAATAAAATAATGCATGTCTTTGAAGGGCCACACATAAATATTTTACAACTTGATAATAATATGAGTTTTTATATTTAAAATAAATAAACAGCTTACAATTAGGATATAATATTTTATTATTTAAAAAAATCTTTTGACTGTTTTGTTTATTTACTAACAATGTAAAACTTTAAATCTTCAATAAAATATTACTGCAGCGGCTCAATCTGTGTCTAATTGCCATCTATTACTTTCCGTCGCCAAAATACCAACTGTAAAATAATGAACAGAAATATTTAAATAATATAAAATGTTTTTTTTTTTTTTCTAATGATGTAAAAGAAGATTGATAGTTCATTTTCAATTTTTAAAAATTCACTATGAAAAATTGTGAGTATTGTGAAATGACACGTTTAATTAATTATTCCTTTTTTAATTTAATTTGTTGAGGAAAATGTAAAATATCACTTTCTTATTTGTTGTGTTTATTTATAGACATATTTAACTCAAAAACATGATAGCAGTTTTGGAATTACTCTCTTGGTTGAATATCTGTTTAATATAATATTTAAAAAAATACCAATAGAATATTACAAGAATTGTATTATTGATTACAAAATTATATAACATGTCAATAATTTATAATAAAAATATAATACATTATAATTATTAATTAGATTTCCAATGTACCCTACCATTAAAACAGCTCTGATTTAGTATTGGTAACGTTCTCCTATCGGTGTAAACTAATTTGTGGTAAACTGTATATGTATGCATGCATGCGTACACGCACTCTTATTTCCACCATTACATAACTTTATCGAACCCCTTTTTAAAATCTGTGGTTATAACGTCCACTCATACACCAGCGTCCAATGATTTGATACAAAGTTAGAAAAAACATACAGTTAGTGACAGTGGATCGAGATTAACGGAAATCATGTTGCTGCTCGAGAAGCATACACATGCAATGATTAAAAATGTGTTTATGTAATATACTTTCAAATAATTTGGCAGGTGCTGAAAGCGACGCTACTGGTCTGTAATTATCAATGCGAGACTTGTCCTCTTTTTATGAATCGGGATGACCTTAGAGCATTTCCACAACTCTGGAAAACAGAAGGATCTCAAAATTAAATTAAATATAAACCGAAGGGGGTTCAAAATACCAGACTTGCATCCTTTCTGAATATAGCCTGGGATAAATTCTGGTCCTAAAGAAAAAATGGACCTGCTAAATCTGAACTAATTTATTGTCTGTTGAATATGGCTCTATTGGCTGGAATCCAAATTTCGGAGAGAATTCAAAGAAAATTTCTCAGATATCTATAATACCTTTTTGATAGGAGCGTTGATATACAATTTATTTCATTCTTGACAATTGAAGGGCGGTTTCGACAATCCGTCGACTTTTAGAGTGCCATTGAATGTCGCGATCGCGTCCTTCATTCTTATCCGTCGCGACCAAGGCGCCAGTGCTTGAAAACACTCGCCTTGCACGATGCATCCAGTTTCAGAAAAGGATGTTTTCGGCGATAGCTATGAGTACTTGTAAAAATTATATAGGATGGTACTTATCTATTTTAGGTGTGCGCAATATTTTTTTATATTTAATGGTATAATTATTATTTGTATAATAGCCACAATGGCACATTAATGTAATTTGTACTTTTAAGCTATTTTTTAATGTTAAGTGTTTTATTAAAATAAAAAATATATTAATATTTTTGTATGCCACTGTGCCGGCGAGGCGCCGCGCCGGTTGACCTTGACGCAACCGACGCGTTCTTGGGCTGCATAGCATGCAACGACTTATTTTCGCACTCGAAAAACATTTGATCGTTTCAAGGGGGGTGGTTAAAAGAAAGAAGCTCTCGATTCGGTTTAAAGAGTGACGCAGGTGCAAAAATAATAAAGACAGTCATCAGTCAATCTTGTTTCTATATTTGGATTTAATAAAATTCACACGTTCTATTAAAACTTGAAGATTAACTTAAAACTTCACATATAACAGTGGCGGACTAAGCATTTGTGGGGCAATATATAGGGAGACGCCAAACTGAAATCAACGTCTGAAAAATCAGTAACATCTATTTAACTAACTATGAACTATTAATGAAGCTTACAATTAATATATGTCTTTATGCACGACTTAACTTTATTTTATTTTACTTTTCATCCATGAGATTAGGAATATATATATATTTAAAAAATATTATAATTATTATAATATTTTTTTTATAAATATTATAAAATTACAAATTCCGATCTGCCAGAAACGATAGAAATAAAATACACAAAAATCCATATGCGATTCGAACCCAGGTATTTCAGGTTAATAGTCAGCGACTTATTCTACTCGTTTATCGTGCTGGTATTTGATTTTTATTTTGTATTATTAAATTCGTCAATGTTTTAACATCAAATCTTGTTATACGTATTTAGGTAATTATTATCGATATGTTATTAATTATGCAGAAAAATACTAACCGTAATAGATGGCACCAGATTTTCCTTGAGTTATTCAAGTTCGAAACCAGAAATGTAATAATAATCTCTAATTCCGATCTTCCAGAAACGATATAAATTGAAAAAATACACTGGGGTGTTTATGGGATTTAATGACAGGTCTTTCAGATATTAGTGGTTGATTTTGAAACTACTGGTCTATCATGCTGCTCAAAAAAAGTAGAGGAGTCTCGTAAAAAATAATATTCTCTCGACTCAAAAAATAATCACCATTAAAAAGTTTAAGCGTATGCATACCACCTTTATCTATAAAATATTAAAAAAGCGGGAATTTGGATAATTATAGTTTATAGTAGCAAATGCTTGCCTGACATGCCTAGTGAAACTAAGCGATAAATATAAGTCGTACCGTAATAATGAGTACCCCTAGGAGTACACCCGGTACGATCGGCACACACAACTTTATAAATAGCTTGAGAACCTTCACCGAGGAGTTAAATAGGTCGCATTGTTTTTAATTCATCAACTGAGAGCTTAGACAGTTTTTTTTAATAACATAAATAATTATATATAATATACATGTAACTGGTTTATAACCATTTTCATGTTTACAATTAGTTATTATGTAAGTTTAATAAAAAATAAAACATTTGTAGTTATAATTTAAGGAAAAAAATTAAATATCTATTACAATTTAAGTGAAAAAAATAATAATGAAAATACAGGAAACAAACTTTAGCCTCTAAAGCAGGCTCAGCAACCTTTTTGGGCTGCGAGTCAAAATAATTAAAATGTGACTATTAAAAATAATATTCGGGTCAGTGAATATTTTTGGCCCTAACAACCCTATATGTGGTCTAGTCGTGACATCGTAACTCGTTATAAAAATGATATTTGCAGAACTGAAATGGGTCACATCAAATCACAAAACGGGTCACTTGGTGACCCGCGGGTCATAGGTTGTCGAGCCCTGCTCTAAAGCAATATGTGCTTGTTTTGAATTACTTGTAATTTAAAAAAAATAGTATTACTGGTGTTACTCCACCCCAGACAGGCATATGTTAAAATGGGTCTAATTAATTGCTAATAGATTACAAATATATTTTTTATATTTAGCGCGCTTTTTCTATTAAATATTAAGAATAGAAGTTCAAAATATGCTTATTAAATTTAAGCTTGGAGTCCAGGTGTATGCCCAGGCATTCAACGCCTATTTTCCATTTGAGAGGTGGTGGTAATGTTTGTCTACGTATTGTAAAAATAATTGCTTCTGTTTTAATTCGGTTCATTTTAATTTTCCACGTCTCAAAATATTTAAATTTCAAAAGTTATTTATAATTTATTTGCGATTGGTTTAAAACCGTAAAGACCAGTTAAAATATATGTATCGTCAGCGTACATGTCCCGAGCAAACTTCCATGAGCAACTCCAGCTGGAATTTTACGCGGTATCGAGTGTTCCTTATTTAGTGAAACAGCATAGCTTCTACTTTTCATGTATGCGCGTTTAAGCGTAACAGAAAGTCAGAGGTTTTAATTCTTTCTCCAGAATGAATTCAAAATATTTTGATCGACAGGCAAGAGGACAAATAATTTAGAGTGCCTATTTGAAGCCTTGTTGTCGATTAAGCCAACATTAACACAAAACAAGAGAAATTTTTTCACGAAGAAAAAATTATAAAGCTATAAATGTAATTTGTTTAACTATAATTGTCAACTTTACAAGAAGGACGAAAAACTGTGTGATATTGCGTTTTTTATTGAAATCAAATAATAGTAAGATCCTCAAGAATTTTCTGTATATTTTATTTCTCATGTTCTGTGTTCTGTTTTATATAATATCTATCACGTTCACTCATGTTGATGTTGATATTATTAAACGCTACGAAGTGATAATAAAGTCGTAAATTTTTATTAACGAAAGTGACATTCGCTCTTATCTCGCATGATATTTTATTAAGAGGAAAAAGTGTTATTATTGCTATATGTAAATATACAAATTAATTAGATATTGTATAAATATATCGAAATTGCGTTACTTTAATTAATATTTAAATATAAGAGCTTAAGATAATGTATATGTAAGGTCATCAATAAAATATTTATTATTATATGAAATATGTTGAATATCTGGTTGTTCCAAGTCATTGTATTTTTTAAGGTACGGATAAAATGAGTTAAAAATTTAAACGTGTAATATTTTTACTAAATTATATATTCTACATCATTTTCTACATTTATTACCCACATGTTATTCAATTTTTCTATGTCTGATTTTTGGAAACAAAAAATTCTTTAATGTCGTTTTTTATATCCGTTTTTGAAAATATTTTTTCCGTCAAAAACTGTTTCAGATACCTAAATAGATGCTATGCGTTTGGAGCAATGTCTGAAGAATACGGTGGGTAAGAAAATCTGGATATATAAGGGCGAACGCTGTCTTGGTGTAGAATTACCTTTCTTTAATTTTTCGCTTTTAAACGAATTAGCTGAGCATACTATGTGTCTGTCGTATTTGTCTGTATATAATACAAAAGCTCGTTATGTATTATGCCATTCATATCCCACCAAACATTATGTTATTGGGGTGTAATCCTGTTCTCGAGGTTGAAATTGAGGATTCATTGGCGTCCAACTACTGCTTTTTACGTAGCGTATAAATGATCCACTTCTTATCTTCGTTAGCAATTTGACTCCTAGAACCATTAATTATTGGCATGTTGAGATTCGCTGTGCGAGATTTTCTTAAGACAATTTATGAGATACCCATATTCTGTAAATTAACACATTTCCTAATTTTTTTAAAAATATTTATGAATTTAAGCTTTTGTATCGTTAATCTCGGATCTGCTCTGATGGTAGCCTTAATATCCTCACTAACAACCCGCCTTTAAGTAGATATACAATAAGGCTTCAATAATCATACAAGATTTTATTATTTTTTAACTCAAATGTTACATATTTAATTTAACCAATGGAACAATCAGTAATATTATTAACCATTTGCGTGCCACACGTTTTTTCATATTATGTAAGAATTGCCAACAATTTCTTAACTGAAAAGAGTGATATAAACAATTTTTTTAAATCAGTAGATAAATATATTTCTAACCTAAAACACACGTGGAACGCAAAACCTGTCAAGAGATACTGACGTAACATGTCGAAACATGTAACTCAGGGCTTGGCAACCTATGACCCGCGTTTGATGATTTTAAGTGACCCATTTGAGTTCTGAAAATAGCATTTTTTTAATATATGTAAATGTTACGACCAGATCACATATATGGTTGTTAGGACCGAAAATATTTACTGACCCGAATTGTCTTTTTTATAGTCACATTTGAATTATTTTGAATCGCCCATTGTCCATTCCTGATGTAACTGCTCCTCCGTACTTAAATGATTAAATAATTTATTTATTTCTATATTTTATTTATTCAAAATAAATTAAAACCATTGTGACCTAACAGGTTATAACAATGCGTTACGATGGATACCAAACAATACATAGTATTATTTCAATGCACAAGTAAATATAATAAAAATAATTCTTTGTGCTCCCAATAACTTGTTGCAAGTTGTCTAAAAGTGATCGGAAGCCATGAAGCGAACATACGTATCTGGAGTCGAAAAATCGAAAAGAAATAGAGTATGTACATCTCACTTAATCAAACAAAATCTTTGAATGCGTTTTTTTCAAAAATGAATAATGAACAATATGTGAAAAATAACGAAGGTGTAAGAAAAATAAGATATCTGTAAACAAACGGCAAAATGGGAATACATATAAGAAAGTCAAAAACAACCAATAAAGGGGATGGCTGAGAATAATGAAATATGACGCTTTATAGTAAGAGGATGTATCTGATAAAATGGTAGAGTATTTTTTAATTAATAAACCGTGCAATATATTATATAACTGAAAAATATTAAATTAAAAACATTATAATTATATAATATTTGATATTTAGAAAATAATAGTAATAAATTAAAGAGTACGAAATAAATTAACATAACAAATAACATTTATATGAATTTTATAAAAAATATTTGCCCCTGTATTGATATATTTTTTTATTAAATTAACGAAATTGAGTAATAGAAGTGTTGAAATAAACTATAAAAAACAAGTAGTAAAATAAATCAAAGTTATAAAACGCTGAGAATAACTGATTTATTTTTTCTAAAATTTATTGTAAATGCAATATAAAATTATAATAGATAAATAACAACAGAAATAAATATTGAAAAATACGTATAATAAACTCATTACTCAAAGAGTTGAGATGCTTCGTACTTCATTAAAAGTCATGCATTTTTCTGGCCAAATTCAAGAGGAGGAAATGCCCCCTCCCCCAAATGACGTCCCTGCATCAATGCCAATTTCATTATGTATTCTTTATTCGAAAGTTGTGAGACAGATTATTTATAGTTCTTCATGTAAATCAAAAACCTCTAATCAATCAAGAATTTTAGCTCTCCAATGATATGTACTCAAATTATCATTAAATTCATTGCTTTTTGTTGTTTATTTCCTGTATTTTATTTTTTTCGCATAAACTGCAAATTTATAAAAAATCTTAAATTAAAACCGCAAGCGTTATGTTTTTATTTTTTTATTGAATTTAGCTTATAACTAACTGAAACATGAAAATGGTTATAAACATGTATATTATATGTATATATTATTGATATAAACGTATTTTAAAAAAATTATCCTTAAGCTCCAATTATATTTCTTGCAAAGTTGTGCAAAATGGTTTGAACGAGATTTATTTTTATATTTATATAAAATTTAATATTTATATATTTTGCAACTGGGCCGCATATTAATAAGTATGACCTCTAAAGCAATATGTGCTTTGGCATTTTATATTATACTTAAATTGAAGGTTGTTTTTATCGTATTCACCGATACACGAGATTAGTGGGCTAGTGTGATTTCGCAAAATATTTTCTGGTGTGAAAACCGCAGAATAAAAAGGTGTATTATATTTTTATAGCTTTATTTTGAATGATTTGTAATTTTGAAAAATTAGTATTTTTGTTATTGGTGTTACTCTATTCATAACTAGTCAACAATAATATTTAAATCGAAGCAAAATTGCGACTGATCACATGATTTACATCATTTTTGCTTCAATACTTTGCTCGGAAGAATATAACAAAGTATATCGTTTTGATGCTATTTTCACACTATAGTATATAAGATTATTTATATATTATATTTCACTAGAAATACAGTGTAAACATTCCATTATTGAGATCTTAGAAACACATTCACGCGATGTATGGGCAGATGTTGAAAAAATACTCAATCGAAAATGACCAGATGCGTCGTTCGACGCCGAACGAACAGCGTCTCATACAATACTCGTTTCTGACTGCATCAAGCCGCTTCGATTTGTCCTTTACTTTCTGACAATATATCTAAGAAACTATAATTGCCCTCGAAAAATGATCTACTTCATTCCTGTTGTGCTAATCATTATTCTCCAATATACTTGGAAGACATTAATTTATTAGTCTACCAAAATACATGGTTAGTCTATAAAAAAACATACAAAAAAACCTTTTTCATGTACCGCTACTACGTCCCGACGCCATCGTTTTTTATAAGCGTTGCGAAGTGTCGAGGGATAGCCGGCTTCGTTTTTGACCTTGACGCTGCCGACGCATCGTTTGCGTCTGGGTTGCCATGTTGACCATTTTCAGTTGAATTAAAATTAAAATAAATTTAATTATCTTATACAAAAAAATATTTGTATATGTATATGTGTGTACATATAGGTATGTATATATGAAATGTGTACCAATTTTTTTTTTAATAATATATTTATAGAAAATTTTGGTTTTAGTTCCGGAATCAATTTCAGTTTTTACGGTTTTCAGTTCAGTTCCGAGCAATTATTTTTTAAATGTCTATATTTTTATTAAAAAATATTTTTTCACCATATCTTAAAACATTTAATTTCTTCTATTGTTCATAAGCAAACTATATTAATTGATACAATAATATAATATAAATAAGAATAATTAATTAAAGGTTTAATAATTACAACTATAAGTATATAATATATGATGACCAATATCATTTATTCAATGAAACATATGTAAATAAAGCAAATTTGTATATTCGCGGTTGAAGTATACAGAATGCTTAGATAAATTTGTTTATAATTAAAAAATATTAATGTTTCCTCTAATGAATTTTCGTTTAAATTATTTCGATTGTATCGCAATATAAACTTTAAGCCAGAGAAAGTCCATTCAACACTAACTTGTGTTGTTGGAGCTCCTAAAAGCTGCATTGCAATTTTATATAAATGAGGATATGTGTTTTTATTTTCCTCGCAAATCTCTAAAATATGTTCTTTGTACATGGTTCAAGTTATTGAATATGAATTAAATGTCCACATCTGTAGAAATAGGAAAAATTTGTGTCTCTATTCCCAATTCTTTACTTTAAAAAAAATCGTCTAAACTGTCTACCAATTGATCGGATGTTTGACTAGATAATTTTTCTTGTTCATTTGTGATTGAAAATAATTTATTTAAAAATAATAATTTGCTTCAAATATTTTTCGAATGTTACCGAATCGAAATAAACCGATATTTTTTCGGTTTTCGTTCCGACAAAAAAAATAATGCAAATATAATAGCTAATAATACTCGAAACACATTATATATACATAAAGATCGGATCCGTATATTGTTCTATGTGGATTTGCATATCATATCATATAACTGGAAATAAATTGATCGCGATCTATTATTTGTATAGGCGCTCATATGCGATGCATACAAGCAATGATGCTTGCAAATTGATTTTTTATGATACCGGTACATATTACATTTGATACATAACTATTCATTTTTTAATAGCTTTTTACGCGTAAAAGTCTGAATAATATATTTCTATCTCTATAAAGAATTTAAGTCACTCTGTACATAGATAGAGATCGAATGTATCCAAATAATTTCATGTCAACCGTAAACAGAAAAAATGAAATTTGTAACTGCCGAATTAATGACATTAATAAATATTAAATCCAAGGTGTATATGATGCGATACGGTTGAATTTTAAAAATTAGCATTTCAAGCAAATGGTTAAAGTGTGCTTAAAATTTGTCGCGTTATTGTATAGGCGCTCGTACAAAATTACGACATTTCATATGCGACGCATACAAACAATGATGCTTGATAGTTACTTCTAATGTTACTAGCACATATTACATTCAATAAATAAAAATTGATTTTTTGATTTGACTTAACGCGTAAAGGTGAGAATATTGTATTTTTACATACATAAATATACTTTTAGTTGACCTCTGTTAAAAAAAATATTTAGCCAGCTTATTTGGGGTTAAGATCAGTAAAAATATGATAAATCATACAGTTTTCTGTTGCTATAGTTTAACATAAATTTATATTTCGAACCTTATAAGAATATTCGATAAAGAAACATGGTTACATCCTTTATCTGAAATATATTATAAATATATGTATTTTTTTTTATTGTAATGCAATGCAGTGCTCAGCTATATTTTATTTAATATTTGTTTCAAGTCATAGATAATAAAATATAAGCTTGTTTGACCGTATTTCAAATCATTATTTCAACTTTCTATTTTTCAGTTAGGTCAGCTTACATAGTGTATTCGTCGAATTGTATATATTTTGCTTTTTCAACAGTAACACCTTAAATTGAATTTTTTTCAGTTAATGATATATATATTACTAAACTGTATTAGCGTTTCGCTGAATTTCGTAAATTCAGGCTTTGTATATTTTTCAGTGCTGGCAACACAAACCGGTTCCGTTACGGAGAGGGATGAACTGAGCGCGGGGGCAAAAGTACGAGCGTCTCGACGGAAGCGACGCGCCATAGCGACGGAGCGAGAGGTTTTAACGCCACAGAGCCAAGTAAGTTGCCTCCGGGAGCCCTAGGCCTTGGCTTGCGCCCCCTGCGTCCTTTAAAAAACTTTTTCTTCCATGTTTTGAAAGTTTTACCGGTGTTCGGACAATATGTTCGGACGATCAGCTCGCGGCGCTGTCATTTTATTTTTTTGTACTTTATAACTTTCAAGTGAATTTTAAAACAAAACCACAAAATTCATTAATTTTTTTTACTAAATCGTGTTTTGAACAACTCACTATTTATAACACGCCCTTATTCGGACAACTGTCACTTGAAAACATAACCTTAATATGTCGGTGGAAGTAAACAAACTAACGCGAACTTTTTAACAGGCTTCTAAAGCTTAGGAATAGATCTTAAAAAATCAATTAATAATTCTTAAACTACAATCGATGTATCATTTAATCTTCCGTGCGGTTTTTACCCTTGTTTTAACGATTTTTAGAACATTTATTTACAATTCATCTGCTGCCATCTAGCGACATAAAGTTGAACTAAAAATAAACCTTTTGCGCGCAAATTTAACAAATCAGACCTTAGTGCGTTATCTATCATCAATATTAATGTAGTTATCATCACTCTTTTTTATATTTTGAATAATTTTATTAAAAATTAAGTTAATAATATAATTTTTATTATTATTATTATTTATGTAAAAGCTTTAGTATTTTGTTATTAATTATTTAATTATCTGTCATATTTTGAATATAATACATGAAATATAAAATCGAAAAGAGCTGCTTATGCATCATTCAGTATCAGCAAATATCGTATAGAGAATTTTACATATATTTTTGTCATTAACATCTATGTATAGTTAGTTAGCCTTTAACAATTAAAAAATCTGTCCATAAAAATATTTCAATCGTAAAATGCTGTTAAAAAACTGTTAAATGCATGTCCACAATAAAATAATAATTGTTGAATTTTGTTTAAAATAAAACCAGCACGATAGACTAGTGGTATTCGGCGACTAATACCCGAAAGACCTGAGTTCAATTTCTATTGTGTCTGGGATCATTACAGATTAGGTTTTCCTGGATTTTCTTAATCTCGGATCTCCATAGTTTTAGATGTTGAAAACATTTACCTGATATGTAAAATCGTATTTATTAGCTTGTTTTGCGTCTATAGCTATAAAAAATATTATTAAAAAATATAACATTTTCATTAAATAAAGAGGCATTAAATTGCCAATTAATATTTATCTTAATAATTTTGCCAACAAAATCCTGAAAAAATAATTGTATTGTATTCAGACAATCTTGTTGCTTTGTCAACATTAAACTCGTCAATATTTCGTATATTTTCTAAGCTCGTTTTCTTTATTTGAGTAAATTTTCTAAATATGTTTTTTCCAAAAACATTTTTAACATTTTCAAGCTTTTGTTAAGCACAAAACACACACATGCAAATTTAAAACACATCTGTTAAATATCAGATTGAATTAAATATGATGAACTAAACAGATAAACGCTTTGAAAACTTTAACATTATATTTTCTTCTTATCTGGAGCCTTTTTTTATTCTTTGCTTTAGTACTTTTGTTGTAAAATAAAAATCAAAAAAAAGGTAGTTGCGTTGGTATAAAGTTAAAGACGTACATTTAGAAAAAACACTAACTAAACTATTCCAACATTGAAAAATATAAACAAAAAAGTACTTTGATTACCATTATATGTATTAAAATGAATGTAAATGAAGTGTTTTTCTATTATTATTTTTGATTTAACTTTATTATTATATTAACAATGGATTGATTATTGATTAAATAATTTATTAAATATCTAGTAAATTCTCAGCTTAAAAATATTAACTTTTCTATTTATAGTGCTTTTAAATTAAGCTTTTTTTCTGTCTATTCACAAATATTTCCAGCGTTTAATAATTTGCGTAATAAAAAAATATATCATTTTAGCACTGATTATTAATTTACATAAAATTTTCATTTTTCAATCGTTGATATACTATTGTTATTGTCATTATAGACACCACAATAAGCGTGTGATCAATTACGTTTATTTTTTTCTAACTTAATATGCATCTACTTTGTGATACTTTTCGAGAAATGTGTAGTAGAATCATTCAAATCGGATTAATATTTTATGTGACTTATTTACGATTAATTCACTAATTTATTACTGACGGAATCCGTTGCCACCTGCTATTGCATTTTTTTAATTATCACAATATTCAACTTCTTCAGAACTATTTAACGTAAAGAAGTTGTTAAAAAAGTAAATGTATTAAATGAAATACACTTGTAAATAAATTTATTCTCAAGTCTTGGCTTCATATTGATAATATAAGAAAAAATGATAAATTCATAATGTATCGCTCTATTTTGCAAATTAATTATTATTAACAAATTATTTCTATGAAAATATATTATTCGTATAAAAGAGTCTTCTGATTCATTGTTAATATTGCCAAAGAATTCTATTCTTTGTTCTTTGACTACCACCAAATGTCGAAATATTTATTTCAACAATGTTGTTTTTGCTAACATCTAATTTTAATTAAATGGGTCATGAATAATGAACATTTTTGATGCAATGTATTGCTTAAGCTTATCATGAGTAGTATATGAAATAAAATTCCAAGTATTTTAATGTTATTGTTTGTTGTCATAAACGAAATGAATCATTCATGTAGTACCCTTGGACCTTTATGTGTTTAAACTGCTTAAACGGTATAATTTTTTGAAATATTTTTAAAGCTTTACAATCGATCAATAAAAAATCATATTTTAAATAATAATAATTAGGTAACCTGTTAATTTTGATAATTAAATTAAATTAACTAGTTTTAAGAAAACATTATTATTTTAAATAAAACTGCTGCCATCTAGCGGCGTGTTGTCGAACTACAAAATCTGCTTTATCGATATATAATAAATTATTGTTTTTAGGCGATTGCGACCAGAAGGACGTCACACTTAGGCTCTTCGTTAAGCTGCTCCGTTCTCTTTGTTAGTATTTTCATTTTAATTATTTTATTTTGATCAAAGTGTGCTTTTATTTAATTTTAGATTTGTTGTTTCAGAATTCGCCCTCGGACGCTCAAAAAGGGTGAGTTTTTTTTTTTTACTAACTAATGGACGTATAGTTGTGACCAAACGTACTAATTTACTTAACGTATCTACATGAAAGATAAAAACAAAATTATCCATGCTATTGTATCGTATGTAACATTGGTTCTTAACAAGATCGGTATGGGAAGATGAATTTTTAGCTTCTCGAATACTATCAATATTATTTTATGCTTTTAAGTTGTCAGGTTAATTTAAATTTATATCATGTTAAAATTTATGTTATTTATTGAACTAAAGAGTCATGAATATGAATAAGACATGTAAATTATATAGCCTTTACAACATTTTATATATTTTAATAACACTACTAATAAAATATTGCTATTTTTGTACTTGTGATTTAGACTAATACCGTTCAACAAAATTTACCGTTGATCCTTTTGCCAAATACTAATGGTTTTGTTCCATCTGATCCATTTTTACATATATATTTGAATCGTTTTTGTTACATTTTTCTCTTTTTTTGATGGACTATTTCATTCGACATTACAGAATAAAACATTTGAAGCTGTTAGTTTATATAGTTAAAGCATAAAGAGTAATTTTGTGATCTGATCCTATGTTTTAAAGCAGATTTTATCACAAAAAAAACGTTGAAAATTATCACGTGGAATATTTTTACATTTATATTATAAAATATAACAAATGTGAGTTGAAGCAATTATTTCAATAACGAGTAGACCGTATTAATGGCGGGATTATATCTGCCGAAACGTTGATTAAAAGTAAGTTTCTATTTATTCTGTAGCTTCGTACGTAGAGTGTATAGAAACATGTGTGTATGGAGTAGTTTGTGTTTGATCAAAACTGCACATTAGTCGTTTGGTTGCTACTGAGTTCCGTAGAAGTGAACTAGTATTAAACGCTATTTTAGTCAGAAGTAGTTCTGCTTTTGCTTGATTGCATGAAGCTTATTAATGGTGTCAATAAACTGATGATAGTTTCCAACTGAAAAGTTAAGGCGATTAAAGTTTTTATAAAATTAATTGCCTTTACTTTTTAACCTCTCACATACATTGCAGGTATAAAGAGGTGTTGGACTTGTCGATAAAGTGACACCATTTGACCTTTGCGAACTTTTGATGATTGCAAGCGATTCTAAATGATTTGATGTCTGCATTTAAAGAGCAAAAACTAACACTAAATATTTTCAGGTTAGGTGCGTAATTTAAAAAAAATAGTGACCTTTTATAGTAAATGAAGAATGGTCCACACGTTATATACTAAATTAATGTTTACATTATTATAAATGAATGTAAAATATAGACCTTTTTTACAATTGATTGTTTTATTTAATACGAGTACAATTTTTAATTGGATATGTATTGGATTCGTCGGAAAAGTGACACCATCAAATTTCGACGAAGACCTGTCAGGTATAATGTTTATATCTTTGCTGAAAATAAAAAAAATATGAATTTGTGGCAATTCTGATTTTGATATACAAATAAAAAGCATATCTGCCGGGCGACAATTTCAGAAACTGGTTTTATTTTTACGTAATTTGATAATGATGGCTGACTTTTTTCGAGCATTATTTATCGGTCGATTCTGGAGTTTTTTTTGTTGATGTCTTAGTGTCTTTCCAATCCACTTGTGTTTGACCCCTTAGAAGAGATTCGCTTTGATCAGTGGAACAGTGACTTATTGTTTTTGTTTAATACTGATCTACTAACAAATCATCATATTTAGAAAAGTTGCTATCTAAAATATGAAATTATGAGGATCATTTTTTTGTTAAAGTAAGGTCCAACGGGTTTAGTGCATTTATTTAACTATTATTGTAAACCGTTTAATATATATTTGCGCTGATGTGTATAATTGCTCTTGTTTGTTTCGCCGGCGAAAGTGGAGGGACATAAATAATTTAGTTTTGTGCCACTTATTCAAAATGATATATTTTTAGTTAGCATAATAAATTTTGTATTTACAAATTTAAGCGATCAAACCGGTTTATAAAAACTGACAAACCTACCTGAAAGAAATGGGAAGCTACTCGAGGATTGAGTTACTAGTATTAAAATGACGACTATTCATATCAATAAAATATCGTAACTTTGTAAAAAAAATCTAGAAATAAATGTAAAGATATAAAACATGTTTAGTATTTAAAATTAAAATTAGGAAAAAAAGCGTTTGTATAGTATATAACAGTTTTTATGAACACTCGTAATTTTAATTCTATCCCTATTTAATTTATTTAAAAAATAAATATTAAATATACTTCCATTAAGTTCGCAACTAGCTTAATCCTGCATTTTGTTTTAAAATGGCGGCTATTTAAAAGGAAAAACTATATATACATATATAAAAAAATGTTTAATATTTTAAATTTAAATTAAAAAATAGTTATTTTTTAATATTTTAACGAAATAAAAATAAAAGTAAAAATATAAAAAATATTTAATAATTAAAATAAAATTAATTTTATTTTGCCTGATTTTAATAACAGATTTTAATAACGACAAGCCATAATAGTATTATATCAGGTATAGTTTAAAGAAAGGGGAAACCACTCGACGATTGAGTTGCAGTGTATTGGTGAAATGCACTAATATTCGATACCGATAAGGGCCCAGGGCTCCGTAATACCCGCTTGATAATTTATTACCGTTCGTGATGGTATTCGTTGTAATGCAATTTGAAATGCACAATGCTGTGATTACGGCATGCATGCATTCTGCCTAGGCAGCTAGGCAGCTTCAATTTCTCGTTGACCCTCGATTCAGTTGGGCCGATATAAACACGATTTCGTTCGTCTGCTTAATGCCCGGTTGCGAATGTCGGTAGCGGCATAACCATTTAGCCATTATCCCTTTTTCTCATCCTCGTGGATATGTATTAAATTCGCGCATGTACTTCAAGAAATTCCCTCAGCGCAATCTTACTGACGGCTGATTACTATTGTAGTTTTATTATATAATTTATTTATTTATTTATTTACACACGTGGTATATCACAATACGTCTAACAACTGCGAGTATCTGGATGAGAACAAATTAATATACTCACACAGTGTCATACATAAACGAAGTTCAGAATCTTCGCATTGTGTATATTTTCTATCAGCGACTTTTCCAAAGTCAAGAATCAAATCCCAGCATAACTTGCAGGAATTTTGCGGGAATAAAAATGGATTGTATTTATATTACCTTGTGGACAGGTATGTGAAAGATATTTTTTTGACATTTTCTATTAAAAGTGAGTCGGTTGTATTATTTGGCAATCAAACCAGAGAAACATATTCAAGGCATTTGGGTTGAAAAATGCATGTCATTTATTTATTTTTTATTATTTTATTTACGCAATTCGGTATGAGTAAGAAATAACTTATTCTGCGGTTACAATTTAGTACACTTAAAATATTTATTATTAATAAATTTTAAAAGAATAAATAATAAAAATAAGAAGCAGAAAATTTTATTTTATTAAAGTTGTATAAATTCAAAAAAATTTTTTTTTTAATTTCTTGATTTTGGTAAATCATTAAATATTTAAAAAAATTGTGCCAAACTTCATAGAAATTGCTTGAGGCATGTATAAATCATTGGCAGATCTAATCTCATAATAATGTAGCTGTTTTCTACATTTAAATTTAGTATTTATAATCGATTTTACATGTAGCATTTTTTGATTACCATTATTAGTTCTTATTTTGGTAGAATAGTTAAGGCATGATTTTAGTTTTCATATATGTATATGTCTCGTGTGAGCATCGAAATTTTTTTGAAGTAATTTTAATTTAAATCTAATTGTAAATCCCCAAATGCAAGACATTAGATGACTATGAATATGTGCATAATAAATGTGTAATGTAGTTTTATTTAATATATTTTAAAACCTCTATAAAAATTTAGACATTAGTAATATTTATTTTATTTTATAATCAATATGGTTTTCAAAATTTAAATTTATATCTAAAAGTATACCTAATAACTTTATATTATCACTTTTTATAATTAAATAATTATTCACAGTGATTGTATAATAATAGAAAATTATTAAATATCATATAGTTGTATTTATTTTTCATTTAAGTTAATTCATTTAATCTCATCCATTCACTAATAAGGATCGAATCACTCTGCATGTTTCTTTAAATTAATGTCGGAATCCGATTAATACGCTTTAAGCTCGATTTGAAACTCGATATTTTGGGGCACTAAAAGAGATTAATTATATTTAAGATATTATATTCTTCTAACTTCGTTGTAGTAATTATTTCCATACAAAATTAAATAATTAATTTGATTTTTTAAACAGATTTTGATAACACGATAACTGTCTGATCCATCATCTTTTATTAAAAATGACGGCTATTCAAAATATCAAATCATACACTTATTAAAAAAATTCCTGCAGCAAATAGTTAAAAATAGAAAATATTTTTTTTCATTCAAATGGATTATAAAAAATTTGAGAATATCAAAATAATATTAATAACCTATTAAAAAAATCATAGAGATCAAAAATGTTCAGTAATGAATTTTAAAATCTTTTTAACCCTTTAAACTCCAGCGACTTTTTAGTGAGTCACCTATTATTTCTCTTCATGCGTCAGTATCTCTTTCTAAAAATAAATATAAAATACTACAATAATATTTAATAATTTACAAAAAAATTGTAAATAATTCGTCAACTTGTTTTAAAAAAATATTCAACAAGTGACTCACCGGTGAGTCTTACGTTAATTAAACATGACAGAATTCACTTGAAAATATTATTTAATAAAAAACTGCGTATTTTTTACAATGTAAATAAATATTTTTTTACATTGTAAAAAAATGACATTAAATTAGGGTTTGTCGGATTTTAAAAACCGATTTTATTTGATAAATTTGTAAATAGAAACGTTAAAATTTTAATTAAAAAAATAATATTTAATCTTAATTCGCTTTGTGTATAAGACTAATCTTTACAAATTTAAATTTTAAGCGCAATATCAAAATTCGGACAAGTACGTCAACCTTTTGATATATTTGCAGAAGCCATAAAAAAATCAATAGATAAATTCTTATATGGAAACAGATTCCAATGATGAATTAATCAGATGAAGGGATTGCAATAAAATAAGTCATAAAAACCTGAAAAAATTGTTATCATTATTTGATGCAAAGAAAACGATAAAACCAAGTTCACTAATTAGTGAGAGAGTATTTTTTATTTCAGATAATTTTGTACCTACAATACAAGTAAGAATATTCGTCCAAGCTTACATTATATATTTATATACATGTTTTTTAATAAAACTCTAGTTAGAATGTCTGCTAATTTAATTGTTAATCTAACCGTATTGCAAGTGCTAGTTAGTATATTTGGTTTAAATGTATTAAATAGAAAGTCGGGGACGATGTTAAAAGTTGAAAATGTAATTCATTAACTCTCGAATCCTCTCAACGTTTATACGGTTCTATTTTAGAAGCTCTTTGTGAAGGTACCGTATATACATTTAATTATGGTTTGCCATATATAATATGTTGAATAATGAACTAATAGGATTATTACGTATCATTTTACTATTGAAAAGTGTTGACTAACCATTTAATTATAGCTAGATACGTAACAGTATCGAAATAAGCTCTATGTGATGTGAATGAATCACACTTGACTTTATAAAACTTTGATTCGATTCAAAACCTCCTTGAAAGGCAAAAATCTTTTAAGAGTGAAGTTATCACCTTTGTTGTTCCAACGTTTCAAAAACATTTTATTAGTTGATCAAAATGTTAATTAATAAGAAGGCGTCATCAAAAGCCTATATATCTATATTTATTTATTGTAAATTTTGCGATAAATACAATCAACGACTACTAAGTAAGTAGTGAAACATCAGAACCTGTAAATCAGCGACATATATTTTTATAATTATACAATACTATTACAGCTTAAAATCAAGATATATCGCAAGAACTATTCATTACTATTCATCAGCGAGAATAGGGAAATTTAGGAAAACATGCTCTGTGATAATCGATCGGAATAAAAATTATATTAAAAAATATATAAAACTTCCGATCGTCTAGATATTTAATCATGTACCATAATTTAGTATTATTTTTGCCTCAAAGATAAAATAACATTATTGTTTATTTCAATATTACTGTGATACCAGTGGTTTTCGAATTCATGAAATAAGTTAATGCTGTTTTTTAACAGTAAAACACAACGATTTTCTATTATTAGTCACTGAATTATATCGCTGATCTATTAAATGACACCTCGTTGAGTCTGTACGTGCTCTTATCAACGTTTCATATTACCATAATCATGACTAGTAACAACAAATCAATTATGTCATGTTATGAAAAAGTCATATGCTTACTTAAAATGTAAAAAATGCAAACTTAAAATGGATAGCAAAACTTCGCTCGTTTTTCGAATATTTGTGGAACTATTTTTGAGTTCGGATATGTTTAATTGCTGATGAGAAAACCGTTCGGTAAATGCCGCAAGAATAATGCAAAGAAATATTTTGCAATTTATAATTTATAAAATCACTAAAAACCGATTAGTTCTATACATATTTGTTTTTTAATCAAATCTCATCAGGCACGTACGGTGAGATGCATTCCCTTTCGGTCGCTCGCGTACTAAGTGACGTGAGTGAGCTGTTTAATTTTTTTAACTGTTTTTTAATTTATGCATAATGGTATCAATAAAATATTTACGTATCGTTCTTTATGAACAGGAGTTCAAACTAAAATATAATTTGGCGCAGGCCATGAGAAATATTAATTTTTAATTTAGCGAAAGTGTCAACTATGACCGAAATTCGCAGAATTTGTTAGTTGCACGAAACAAAATACTGGAAAAGCCCATTCTTTATTATCGTTAAATGTTGTTTGTTGTTTCAAGACGCAAAAAATTCGATCGCGGTTAATTTATTTCCAGATATTCCAATAATTATTAGCTATTGTATGTACATATGTATTTAATATGTTTCATAAATTTTGCTAAATTAACTCAATCGCAGCTTATCTTAATTCTGATGATTTAAAAAAGCTTAAATGACGTCCCTGATCAAAAGGTATATATAAATAAACATTACCCTTTTGACGCCCTCACTGATCAATAATTTGCACAGCGTATTTTGTAAAATTCAAAAAGTTAATGATGATTAATTAAAATAATTATTATTAAGCAATAATTGTTTTTTTATTATGTAATAATTTATGGGCAATTAATTGAATTGAGATCCCTAAGTGTTATGTTATTTATTTTTCATTATTATCATTTTTTATGAGCAGAAGTTCAATTAGAGATTTCGTGAAATCGTTACTGTCGATATAATATATAAATATATTGAAAAAGTTTGTTAATTTATATTTACTTTTTATTATTTATTCATTGTAGGCTTATGCATTTTAAAAAAATAATTAAAAAAACTGTTGCGTCGGACTCCCCTGGCACTCGCAAAATCAAGGACATTCTTCGCGCGCGTGTCGCACTAAGAACATAGAGCACGTTCTCATGTTTACAAACTAAATACAAGGTAATTTGATACATAATAATGGGGAAAAAATTTGCTGATTTCGTTAAATTCATAAAATACAGTTGAAAGAATCTAACCTCAATTTTGTATAGGTGCTTAGTCCCCTATAACGAAGTCCCTCTACGTTATAGGGGGGTATTTGTATTTTTCCTATGCAAATTCGGTAAATTGTTAAATATAATCATATTGTAGGGAAATTGAAATTATGCATTGAAAATTAACCATAACACATGGAGCGATATGCGAGACAAGCAGAATCTCAAATTACTGTTACTAAATTAAACATTTTGTCTCATTGTTAGTAAAATACCATTTCTATAAATGAAGCATATTGATTAGTAATGTAGTATTTAAAATTTATTAGTAAATTTAAAACTATAAAAATAAAAACGCGTAAGGAACTGATACATAAAACATTACTATCACGTAACTGTACCGTCTACGAATTTAAATTACAATGTCTAGAAACCTTGCGTAAGACCTATCCATTTCAATTTTATCCCCAGTGCGCAAGAAAAGGGGTTTTCTGTTTTGCAGTCGAGATTTTCGCAACACCTCTTCGGACATTCGAAAAGCTCTTGACAAGATTGCCTTCGTTCATTGCGTTCGCATTGAAGCCGAATACATTATCTCGTGTGTGCGAATCGAGTTTTATGTTTATTGCGTTGTTTTTTTTCCGCGTCTGCCCTTTCGTCTGAATCTCTCGTGAGTAAAGCATATTAGTTTTGATGGCGATCGGAGCCCGCAGCCATTATTGTCTATATAGGGCCGGTTAACGAATATTCATTAAAATTATTATCGATATATGATTGTCGGCCCGAGTATAATATAATTCATATAATATCGCCGTTTGTAATTTCCCATTTTTTGCGGCCCTTTTTCGCATACCTCCGCACACAGAGGGCTACCAGGCTTCAGCACAAATGGTTATGCGCAGCGTCTAACTACAGATTAACCACCATCTTCGACATCACCTACCTGACCTGCACGATCCCTTGCACGCCTACGGCCCCGTGTTGATATCGAGAGAGTTGCGGCCAACCATTTGATTCGTGTTTAATTGTTTTTTATCGTGACATAATTTATTTACATTTCAAGTCTTCTATTGTGCCTGAAAGATTGATTGATTAGTGATTATTATATAATTATAATTCTAATTGCTTATCACAGATTTAGTTGTCTTATAGTTACTTAATCTCGCGGGCGAATACACAAAATCAGGCTAGGTACATTGCCTGTAAACTGTAATAATAGTGTAAAATTAATAAAATATATGTCATTGATTTACAAACTTTGATTTTAATCTCGTACTTATTTAATGGTTGTTGACTGTATTAACATGGTTGGTACAATTAAGATTTACAATTTTTAAATTTGAAAAATAAATAGTTATTTTTTTCTTTTGTATCTTTGAAGCCTAAAAATAACTTATACCACATTTTTATTATTAACATTTTATTTTAATTCCCTGCATTATATGCGTTAATCAATCTAATTTCTAGATGGCTATTAAAAAATATAAAAACATTAAAAATATATTTTATTATGAAAATGTTATCAAAAAAATTAAAATTTTATAAATCAGTTAAAAAACATCTTAGAGAAAAAAGTCAAGAGATTAGAAATATTATTTAATAAATATTGCTATTTTTCACAAAATTGTATATCAGAAATCTAGATAGTTTCTGCCGGACGGATTTTTTTTAATGGAATTAAATAATTGCCATTTTGAAAAAAGGTGGCTGATCAGGTTTAAAAAAAACAAACTTAAACTAGATACAACTGTGGCCAATTGAAAGTTTCATAGGCAATATTTCACGAATTCTATTGTATTTTTTTATGATCAAGTGCATCTGCGATAATAATTTACAAGATATTTTAACTTGTAAAGTTATGTAAAGACAAACTCAAAATCATGGAGAGATCTAAACAAATGTCGATCACGGTAAAATCTAAAATAATAGCATATCTCGAAGAAAAGGTTTCAATTTTAGAGATAGCGCGAAAAGTAGGGCTTAGTGGTTCAGCTATTCGAAAATTTATTAAAAAATTCTAGAGATGGTGTAAGGGGGTGGACGTCTAGAAAAAGCGAAAGATTTCATCCTGCTGATTTATGTTGACAATTTTAAAAATAGTTTCACTGGCAAAATATTTATTTTTACGGAAGATTTTATCTGAAAAAATCTGTCAGAATCTCAAAAATATAAAATTAAGACCCCTACAGATGAACCATGGCAGAAAAGGTAAAACACAACAAATAATAAAAGAGGTTTCATAATGATATCTACTTTTCATAACAGTCAGATGATAGACACGGGATAAAACAGACATTAAAATATATAAGCCTCAATGTATAATGGATTTAAATAAATATATAAGATTATTGCCTAGTTACCTAATATTGTGAAAAAACAATTGAATAAACAAAAACGGTTGCTTATTATTTATTTCAATGCGCATTCTTTTATTCGTTCAGTGTCTATCAAAATTATAATCGTAACGGCAAAATTAAATTCAAAGATTTTCTTTTGAGTATTGCTAAAGTAAGGCAAAATCTGAAGACATTTCACCAGTTTCTACCACATCTTGCCGTGCTGGCGATCCACCAGTAAGGCTTTCGGATAAGCTAAAAAATCATCAGTCAATAAAAATAAAATCTCGGGTGAAATATATGAAAAGAAAATGTCGTGTTTGTTCTGCACGTGCAATACACATGTATGGTGTATACATGTGCAGAAGTGTGAAATTTCTCTTCATATTAAAATATATAAAAAAGTGCATATAATAAATATAAATAGTGATATAGTGTGGTTTAAAAAATAAATAAAAAAAGTCTATATAATAAATATAAATAGTGAAAAGTGTATATATAAATATAAATAGTGATATAGTGTAATGATAAAAATAAATGTGTCCGTGACAGTTGTAAGCAAAAATGGACGCCGAAAAATTTGGTGAGTGCAAATTATATTAAAATATAAACTGATATTTTTATAAATCGTTTATACAAAAATTAATAGAAGCATTTAAACATACATATTATTAAATTATAAATAACTGGTTTAAAAGCACTGCAACCATTTTTAATTTATACAAAATATTAGGAATGAAAAATACATATTTATTCGTTCATGATTTTATTCCTCAGAGATTTAAGTGCAATAATATTATTTTTTCAATTATCTTTTGATAAACTAATACAGGGATGATTTAGCCGAATTTTAGCTTTTCTCCCTAGTTTCTTAATCTGTGAATCATTGCGGTTTTCAAAATGTTGAGGAAATATCAAAATAAGAAACACCCGTAAAAATGTTCGTAAGTTCTTTGATTACTGTGTTATCTAATTTATCTACATATATCGTAACGTTTTTACTTTTAAAATTTGCAACTATATACAGTCCGTCCAAGATATGAACGCTCATTATCACAGTATTGGTAAGAAAAATAATAGGTTAACCATGCGAAATTATAGGTGCAATTAATTTTTACTTTTTTAATTTAATTTGTTGAGGAAAGTGTAAAATATCACTTTCTTACTTATTTTGTTTATTTATATACATATTTAACTCAAAAACATGATAGCAGTTTTGGGATCACTCTTCAGATTGAATATCTGTTTAATATAATATTTTTAAAAATACCAATAGAATATTACAGGAATTGTTTCATTGATTACAAAATTACACAACATGACAATAATTTATAATAAAAATATAACACATTATAATTTTTAATTCAAATTACGTATGGTCACCCTACCCGTAAAACAGCTCTGATTTAGTATTGGTAGCGTCCTCCTATCACTGTAAACAAATTCGCAAACTATAAATGTATGCACGCATGCGTACACGCACCCTTATTTCTAACACAACGATGATGAGCGTTAACATCTTGGATGGACTATACAGAATTTTAGGTTGAAAAACTTTGTTAATTGCTGTACTATCAATCGTTTCGATTTCTTTTGATTGGATAGATTTCATGTGTACCAAAAAATTTTGCCCCTTAAATCTATTTCTGTTCAAGGAGTGTAACATTAAATAATATTCTATGTTACACACAAAAATTAGAAGTAAAATATAATTTAATTTTTTTCTATATTATGTAAAATAAGTATACTACCATTTCTCATTATCATATAAAGGCAAACTTGATGGTATTCAAGGATATTTTAAATAAAAAAAAAGCATGACGCAGGACTCATATCTGAGTCCACGGCCACTAAATGTTATTTCAAGACTCGTACGCGAGTCCTCGCGTTAAACTGTTAAGCAAGATACTTACAGGATCTGTTTTTTAAATGTAATAAATACATTTTCTTAAATTTAATTTCTATTCTTATGATTTTTTAAAGAAGTGACGTTTTTTTTTAAAATATGAATTAAACTTATCGCATATTTACAAAATTAAATTGTCATTAATTTTTTTTTACCTTCTTCCTTTTCAATAAATAGAGTTATGAGTTTCTATTTTTTTTTTAATAGTTGTCATTTTGAAACAAGATAGCGGATCAGCCTGTCTAATATCTATTATTTTAGATACATGATATAAAAAACATTTATATTTTTTTATTAAGCTTTTTTTAATGTAGTTGTTATTTTTTGAATAGCTGTCATTTTGAAACAATATATCATATCAGGCAACAAAACGAACTTAACCGAGATATTTATTGATGGGGCTGGAAAATTTATTATCCGCATTTCACCGCCAGCAATTAATCGCTAGCAGTTTACCGCCGCGTCAATTGATCGCAAGCTTATTTTATCGTCAAGCAATATATGTAAATTTATTGGTAATTTTAAAATAAAAATATGGTTTTTCTCAATGTGTTATTTTTTTCTATATGTGCAGTGAATAAGTGCAATCGTAAATCAATTGCTTGATACATTTTAATTGGCTTAGTTAGTGAAATTGTATTCATAATATTGAAAATATTAGTTCACTGTAACTGTTACAGTCAACTTATATGACACTGTAATGAAAGTTCTAAGACTAATTATGGTTTTTGAACTTCCATTAGATTAATTGGTTTATGATATTATTTTTTGTAAGAAAATATAATTTTATTAACGAGTTTCGAAATTATTTACTACATGAACTGATATTGTATAAAGGCACCGCTGTTCTGATGGAAGTGTTTTCCGAAAGGAAGTGCCGTGAGTATGCGATGCATACTATTTTGGAGATAGAGGCGGTGCTTTTGTTGTTTGTTGTATTTCCTTTTGCGTATCGGTTTATTTATTCTTAATATTAGCATGGCATGTATTTTTTGATTGAATCAGAATATTTAAAATTCACCGAGTAAATCGAGGGATATGTAACTACTAGTTAACTATTAATTATCTGCCAGCACATTGTTTCGGATGCTGCGCTCGTGACATTGCGACATGAAAAAAAGCAATCATTTCTAAAATCATTTCCTGTCACATTGAGCTAATTGGAAACTGAAGCTTGAAACGAAAATGCAAATAAATAGTTAACAATCAATTGATTGCAGACAGAAAAAAAATATTACAAAATAATATCTTTCCATTACCATATTAAATTTTAATTAAAAAATGAGCTAGTTTAAAATGAAGGAATGCAAATGTATTCTCAGATTTGATATTGTAATCTAAAATAAAGAATAACTTTTAAAATAGAATTTAGATATAGTTTACTTCATCAACAACTTGAAATTATATATTTTTTTTATCGTATTTAATAAAAAAAATATGTAATATATATAGAGAATTTTTTTATACGCACTTAATTAAATTTCAAGGGGTGGGAATAACATATGGACCCCAAACTTAGACAGCGAGTAAAAAGCAGCAGCCAATGACAGTAAAGAGCAGCAATATCCGGCCGGAAACGGAACGCGAATTCATTGGTTCTAATTTTAACGCTTCCTGTTGCAGAAAATCGCGAATCTTAAAGCCGGTTGTATACATACATAGACAGGTATATATAAATATAGCATTTACTATTATAAAACTAGGGATGCTTCCTCAATTTTATATACTTGAACATATTTTTTTGATTCTTTAAAAATATGGCAAAATATGCCTCATTAAATAATAAAAATGGCTCAGTTTTTATTTTGTTGTTATCGTAGTTGTATTATACCCTACAAAGTAATACAGAGAAATCTTAACATTCGTTCGAACTTGACATACTTTTTTTATACAAATAAAAAAAAAAACTTTAGACATACAATTAGATTTCTCATAGCATAGTATATATTTTATGGATATAACCGCGATTGACCAATTTATTTTCAGGGGTTTTTAGAAACTCCTGCTTAACAAACGGATTCCGGTTAACTGAAATACGCTATGAATAAAACGAAAATAAAACGTAAATAATGCAACAACACTCGGTACGTTTCGCAATCTCGTTTACGAGCATTGTCGATGTTAATAATTCAATTTTAATTGAAAATGAAATTATAAGTTAGCTCTCTTCTTCCCCTTACTTAGCGTCCGCTGCCCCCGTGTTGGCAATTTTGTATAACTGTTCGTTAATGTTATTGCTTTATAAATATAACATATTGACGCTATGTCGGCACTGGGCCGATAAAAACATAAAATAATCATTTCTCTGTATAACGATATATATAAAAACCTACACGGTTAACATATTATTATTTGATAAAGCAATGATGATCAACAATATTTTAAATTTATTTATAATTCTAAATTATGACATTAAATTATTTATTAAAATATATATGTTATATACTGCACATGTATTAAATAGTATCAATAGAAAAAAATATTTTAATTAATAAAAAATTTAATTATTATGTAGACATATGTACATGTAACACTACTAAATCGAATTAAATCATTTATAAAACATTATTTTATAAAGTTAGTTAATGCACGATAAATTGATTTTTGCAAAATAAAGTACATTTTAAGTGCCCTGAATGCGGCATTATTAAATTACAGCTAACTTAATGCGGCCTTTCAACATGCATCGGTTGCACAATGTGATAAGCAGTACACTTTTAATTAATTAAATTAATAGCTAAACCCTTTAAAACTGTGACATTATAAGGCACAAAAAAAAATCTATTTTAAAAATTAATATGTGTTATGTATAATATACTTTACCTACCGCTCACGCCAATTGGCGTCCTGAGTGTGCCAAAAGTTAAACACCGCAGACGCCAATTGGCGTCCTATGTATGTTTTCGTTTCCATGTCAAATTAAAAATATATGTTTAGTGTTTTATTTGCTTTTTTTTTAAGAGATGACTAAATAAATGTATGAATTTTCATTTTATTTTAATTATTTTTTTTTTAAATTATATTTAGGCTTTATAAATATATTTTATATTTCTTTCATCAGGCAGTTTCACTACCAGACAAACTTATATATCTTTTGATGTGGTCCGAATATTTTAACAAATTTTTCTAGACATGTTATAAATGTAACAATGCATCAATTCAAGCCATTATTAAGTGGTTCTCAACATGTGGTTCGCCGGAAATAGAAATTAATTATTACATTTCCTTATTAGATTTTAAAATTGATTGATGATTTTATAATTATAAAAGCAAGTAATCTAGGAATTTAAATAAAAATAATTTAAAATGAGTTAACCAGCGGTTCTCAAACTTTTTCAAATTTCTAAAAACTTTTATCCAGCACACTTTTTTTTCAGACGGTGTAAAAAAAGAAAAAATATGATATTTTATACACAAACATATAAATATGTATATTTAAAAATAATTTATTGGGTAAATGGGTTTATTTAGAAATAAAGTCAAATTACATAAAATTAAAAAATACGATGTACATATATAAAAAGTACAAGACACTAAAAATTTATCATATCATTAACCATTAGATAGTATTGGATTATTATTTTTGAACTATTAGCACGATACACATAAAAACTTATGGATAAGAATTAAGTTTAAGTTATACTATAACAGTGTTGAAATAGCAAAAAAATATATATGAAAAAAAAAAATAGAATCTGTGGTACCATAAGGAAGAATCGGGTTTTACCAGAATATCTGAAAAATGCAAAATTACGAATATTTGAAACCAAAAATAAACGATATGGGGTAATATTGTTGCAATTGCGAAAAACGGTAAAAAATCGAGACACTTTAAACTTTCATTATATAACTAGTTATTGTGAAAAGTGATTTACACGTGAAAGACAATGTAAATTATCTGTGTATGTGTCTGGAAAATTTCACATTACGATGGAGTGAATTACAACGGTTAGTGAATATTTTATTGCAAATGAATTATATATCAGTAAACTCGTATTAGTAAAAATGTCACAATACAAAAGAAAAGTTTGCTTGAAAAAAGTTTTTACAAATTAAAAAAAGTTTGAGAACCGCTGGTTAACTCAATTTAAATTATTTTCATTAAAATTTCTAGGTTATTCGTTTTTATAATTTTAAAATCAAGATAATCATTTTGAAAATCTAATAATAAGGAAAAGTAATAATTATTTTTTATTTCCGGCGAACCACATGTTGAGAACCATCTAATAATAACTTGAATTGATGCATTGATACATTTATAACATGTCTAGAAAAATTCAACGAAATATTCGGACCGTATCAAAAGATACATAAATTTAAATAAAAAAGGTAAAATTCGCGAAGTTTTGCGAAAAACTGCCGGTATTTAGCGTAAGTCTGGTAGTGAAACTGCCGGTCGGTAAAGTGTTAATAACAAAAATATTATTTAGCAAAGAATTTCATGTATAATGGGAGACTTGTAGTAAACATAAGATATATTAAAAAAAATTATTTGGCTTAAAAATATTTATAATTTTTTACTTAAGTGAGGAGCTAAAGATACTGAAACCTCTAAAGCAAGATGTGTTTCGGAATTTTATGTTTATATTTAAATTTCACCAATTCTGGAGATCAGTTTCAGTCTCGCGTATTATTTTTTATAGTATTTTAAAAAAAATATTTTTTATCTCACTGCAAAATTTAAAAATAAATGAAAAATGCTTCATCAATACTCAAACTATACACCCAATATTACTGATAATCACAAACAGGCATATTTGTAAGACTTCTTTGAATTCAAATAGGAATTGTACATAATAGTAAAATGGATCAATATTGCCAATCAAAATTCATCAAACGTAGCAGATTGCGAGTCGACAATCGTAATATTTACTCTCCGTTTGTGGTTATTTTATATCTATTTGCGAAGAGTTAGTGTGACTTTTAGTATGCAGGTCCTTAATACAGATATATGTATTTATATAATATTTTAATTATAAAATTATCGAATTATTACTAATCAATGAGAGATTCATATACATTTTTTTTCATTTGGAATTTGTATTATATATATAATACAATATCCATAAACGTATGTACATACATATTTGTATTATTATGTATACATATACATGCACGTTAACCGTTCATTATGGAACACCTTTATGTTATTTTGTGTATTTCGTGTGTGTTCACAATAAAAACAACCATTCTATTGTGATTAAATTAAACTCTTGGCGGAACGTCGAACTCTCGAGTTCATTTCATACAAATTATGTAGAGTTAATATGTACTCTTGCATGTATATGTGTGTGCATACGTTCATATTTTATATTTATACATATTTTAAGTATACACAAAACGGATGTGGCGTGTGTGGTTGTAATAACATATTAAAGGCGTATTCTTATGAAGAAGAAGAATAAAAAATAATAGTAATATCACGAATCATTTCGAAAGATCATCCAGATTGAAAGGAACGATCGAAGAGTTTTTAAATTTGTTCCCAAGTGCTTCGACTACCGTCTTGAAGCTCGACTCAAAGTCTGATTTATTTTGACCATCTCTGCCATGCTCTGTTCATGCCTCGATCCCTTTTGAATAATGTTGCGTTTTAGCGTTTTTTGTTATCATAAATTATTTATCCATATTACGCAAAAAAGCGCAACCAAAGTGTCACACGTTTGTGCGCGCGTCATCTCTTAATAGTTTAAAGAAATAATACGTGACTATGAACATTGTTGCGGATTTTGGTTAGTGTATATTAAAACACTTTACAGACTGATGACTTAATTATTTGTTATTTGTAAAACTATCGTTAAGAGCCAATGACGCAAATGCGCGTCAATAAAAAAAAATCATTGATGTTATCATATTATTTAAATAACTAGCTCAAACAATCATAATCTTGAGACGGACTTGATACTAATCTTTACCATCCGCGTCTAATAAACCGTTTTTTTTACATTTAAATTTTCGTTCCGATTCAATTAAAAAAATATATCGATTCAGTTCCAGTTTTAGTTCCGGAAAAAATAACGTTTTTTTCGGTTTTCCGCTCTTAGTGATTAATTTTTAAATGTTTTTATTTGTATTAAAAAATATTTTTTACCATAATTTAGAACATTTTATTCTTTCTTTCGATACAATAATATAAAAAAATATTAGTAATTATATTAAAAAGTATATAAACGAAACAAATTCGTGGTTACCTCTAATTATTAAAATATATTTTAATGTATTTTCATTTAAATTATTTTTATTAGAAGCTGCCATTGCAATTTTCTATGAATGAAGATATTTATTTTTATCTCCCCCCTAAACTACAAAAATATATATTTTTTTTCTTGTCTAATATTTTTACATAGTTAAAGTTATTTAATATGAATTCAAAGTCCACACCTGTAGATATATTCTGTACTTTTTAAAAATTCCTCTAAATCATCTACATTTCATTAAATTAATTTCACTAATAATTGTAATTTATCTCATGTTTCCAAACCTTCCAATTTTTTTTAAACATCTCGGGACACTCGAGTATGAGATTCAAGTACTGTTAGCTGTTTAATGAACTGATATCTCTGGACTGGATGCAATTTTAGCGACTATTTGATCTTACTAATCAATACACAATTATTTATTCCACAAATGTTTTAACAAACCAATGTCCGAACTTTGTAGTTTTTGATAAATAATTCATTTCGCGTTTTTTGCTGCCACGCATCCCCAAATATCATACGAAGCAAAAAGGGTATTTGCTGCATGCGCAATCAAAGTGTCACACATTCGAGCGCGTGTCACCTCTTAATGCGTGTGGTATATTTAGGGTGACCATATTTCCCAGGACTGGAAACGGGAAGCTCCGCAAAAAAAAATTTTTCCTCGATTAATATATAATTTTTTGCAACGTGTAACTCTTGTGTACAAAGAAAAATATAGATAAAACGTATTTCATATTTGTATATAAATATTTATGGCGATTTTTTTTATAGAACTTATGAAATGAACAATAAATTAACTACAAATGTTCTTAAAAGATATTCTCGCTTTCTTTTAATTACAAAAAATATGTGCAAGTAATAATTTTGATTTATTTAATTTTTATTTAATACAGGCGGCCCTCAACTTTCGCACATAATTGGTTCCTGAAAATGTGTGCGAATGTAGAGGGAAGTAAAAAAATTGAAATTGTGTATTTTAAAATATTTATTTATCAAGTAAATATAATATGTTTAAGAGGCGCTTAAGAGACATGTTTAAGTGGGGTTTGCTGGTATTTCCTTTAAAAAGTTATCAAGAGTTAACTGTTTTCCACTATTCTTTTTCCTTTCTTCATATAGTTTTTTATAACATGCTATGTCTTTATTGATCGCCCTACGCACTTGAGATATGCGTTCTCCATTGGGATCACAATCTTCCATAATATTTAAAAAATTGTCAAGATGCGTGAGGCTTCATTCATATTTTTCATTGTTAAAGAGTTTTCCAAAATAAACCTGTCTCATCTACATTAAATATTTGACTAGAGGAATATTCTCCATCTTTATTCAATAATTTTGGATAATTAGGAAACAAATTCTTTTGCAGCATCTCCAGTAAATTTAATATCATGAAAAATACCTCATTTTAAAATTGTAAAAACAACCGTTACTTGCTTGAAAAACCGTGTTAAAATTATTTTTTAATCTATCCTTCCAATCTTTGTGCAAACTAAGAGCTTTTGCTTAATTAATTGAAATACTCAGAGGGACATCTTTTTGATGTTGGTCATCGATCCATGATGACAAAGATGTTTTTTTGCCGTGTTTTTTTGGAAACATATCTTTAAAGATTGTGGAAATAAATATTTAATTTCCACAATTTTTAACGTATTCCTTAATTATATTTTTATTTTGCAAAATTGAACATATCGTAGAACTTTTTGTATCATACGAACGTCCGATTGAAGCAAAAGATTCACCGCTATCAGAACGTCTAATAATTTCGATCTTTGTCTCGAATCGTGTGAAGTTTATGAGTCCTTGATTTCTTTTTTTCGTATCAACACTGAAGTTTTTCCGTTTCTCACTTATTTTTATAATTAAAATAAAATGTTTTTTTTAATGTGCGAAATAGCGAATTGTACGAAAATCGAACGTTAGAAAGTCGAGGGCCGCCTGTATATATTTTTTCCCAAGATGAATTTCTGTAAAAATAAAGGAAGATAAAAAATAAATTTAATATTATATTTTACTTTTATATAAAAATAATTATGATGATATAGCACCGCAAGCGAATTTTTTTTGAAGCATGTTACTTTGTACTTAGATAGTAGTTAGATTTTATTGTTATATGTACTTTTAAATGTTTAATATTTGTTCTTGTGGAAACAAATTTATTTGGAGAAACGCGTTTGAAGTCGGTAATATGTAGTAAACAATTTAAAAAATATTATTATCAATTGCTTATCAGTTTAAAATTTAGCAATTCCCTATATTAATTGTATATTTCGCTGTCAAAGCATCAAATCACAAAGTACTATCATATTTTAATTACTGCGGACCATAGTTTGGAAATCGGCGGCAGTATCTAATGCGCGTATGAGTGTACATTCATATAAAAATATATTTTAATATCGGCGTCTAAGCCAGATATTATTGGGGCTTGGAGCAAAAAGGGGGATGTTAAAATTTACTGCTTTGTTAAACAGCAAAATAACCTCTCCAACTCGAGTATGCGGCGAAATTATTTAAATTTGTCGGATATTGCAATGTTATTATATTACATTTCGGTGCCGGGAAAAGTATGCGAGGAACGATTTATATCTTGCGTTATTATATAATACCTGCGTATGACAAGATGTGATATTAAAAAAATGTATTAATAAAACGCAAATTATACCAAATCGAATTTTCATGTGATTTATGAGGAATGAGAAAAATTATTATTTTATATAAATTAACAATCCATCTTTCGGAGTAAGCGCTGCTATATAGCGTTCGATGAATCACTTGAAGCTCGTACGTCGATGAATAAGTTATAAATAACATACCTTTAGCTGGTATTTTAGTCTATATGCTGATTGATAAAACGTTAAATTATCTGATTTAATTCTCCACAAATGTTGTGAGCAGGCGCCGGTGAGCAAAAAACGCGGTTTTCGTTCGCGTCGTTACATGGCGCCAAATCTCTTGTGCCTTTCAAAGATTATAAAATCCAGTTCGCTGAAATCTATATTTACTTCCAAAAAGAATACTTCTTATTTGTTTGCTAAGCAGGTTCTATTAGATTTTTTCGAATTAAGTATATAAAATATAGCAAACGTTGCATAGTTATATAAATTGTGTACTACACTTTTTCTTCTCTTTATCAATTAAATACTCAAAAAAGATATTAGATTTTAATGATTCGTACAAATGTGAATTTGCTGTCTTTACAAAGACTCGTGTATTCTAACATTATCAAGATTTCATTGCCATACCGCCATAGTTTAGGCTGTAAGTGTTTTAACCAGAAAGACTTTGCAAAGGAGTGGTGTTTGAGTATGAAATTTATATACGCCGGCAAAGATTGCTATAAGACGTTGAAGATGCTCGCATGTAACTTTTAACGCGATTTGCGTTCTCTGTACGATACGTTCATTTGTATCGGTCTTGAATATTGTTCCACTGTCTAAAATCTCAGCGAAGATAAGTAACTTAGAATTTATATTGTAGTGATTTTTTATAGGAGCATTGGGATTATTTTATATTAAATGAAGGGGTGGTGTCGACAATCCGCCGCTGCTCGCCTTGATTGTTGCGGCAAAGACGTTAGTGTTCTTCTCTAACTTCTCTAACACAAGTCATACAGCTTCTCAAATTGATGTTTTCGTCAAAATGTAATGTTTGAAATATTTTGTAGAAAGAACATGAATAAATAATAGATTACTTTAGCCGTATAATCCAATGGTTTCAGTAAAAATAAAGTATAACGTAAACGCTGGTTAGATTAAAAGCTTAATTTGGTATAAAATCATTTTTAAATTGCCTTTTTTTGACAGAGTGCAAAATAAAATATGTTAGTGTCAAAATATCTTTAAGATAAGATGCAAAATTGTTGCATTTTATTCGCACACGATGAGTATGTTTTAACATTACATGCGCTACAACCATGTAAACACAATCAACAACTATTTTATTAATTATAAATTATTATTACAGCAAATAATTAATATAAAACTTAGCTTCTTTATAATATGGTTATGTAACACAACCAATAGTTTAATAGCTATCTATTTTAATTGAAAAAATATTAATAATAAGTGTTTCAAACTTTAAATAATATATAGATAATAGATAAATAATCTTAATTGTACTTCCTGTACTCTGTTTTCTCAAAAAAAAAAAATATTATTAATAGTATTATTAAATTTAATTAAAAAATATCCTATCCAATAATCAAGTCCGCAATTAAACAATATTAACTATGAATTAAATAGCTTTTTATCCAATATTTTGTTTGTCTGCTATTAATTATTATGACCATAGCTGTCATAATGATAACAAAATAAATTTCTCAAAACGAAAAATAGCACAACTACACTGTACACTGAAAAATCCTTGAGATATAATACACAACTATCGGATTTTGGAATTTTCAGAAACTATTTTTTGAAATATTTCAAATTAAATATAAATCAATATTTTATGAATAGTTAGACAAATATTCGAATAGTGAATAGTATGAGTGTTCGAATAATTTAATATTCTGATTAGAGTTTCTAGTTGCAGCGTGGCAGGCATTAGTATAATCGAGTTATTCAGTTGCTTGTCTCTTTTTCATTGTAATGTCAGATTGTAAGTAGAACTTATAAAGGAAAATATATCGTAGATATTCCGTTGCAATAAGTTAACCATGTAAACACAATCAATAACTTTTATTATATTTATAAAGTAATCACTAATTCTGATCTTTCACAAACAATAGAAATGAAAAAACGCTATGATCCATATAATATTGAAACCTAGGTATTTTAGGCATTGATATTTTTTTGTGCATAGTAATATTCCGAAAAAATAAAAAAAATGTTTATAGTATGTTTCTTAAAATATTCTTGAATATGTCTTCAAATATTGTATTTGAAACATTTATTTTATTTATAAAATGCGTTTTTTTATGCATAATATATTTAATGTAATATTGAAACATATTTTGTGACAATGCTACTTTTATGTTAATTGAAGTACTATTGCCTAAAACTCAAGTTAGTGTTTTACATTATTTTTTACACGGTTACAAAAATAATATCAAAAAAAATCGTTGCACTGGCTGTCTATATTTCGCGCATACGCTGTCACCGGATTTTATATTTAGCGTTGATTTTAATAAAGCCTATCTCCTATGTCCACTATTTTTTACCTGGGTTTTCTACGGTATTCACTGGAACGTATTCGTTGTTCAAAACGAGAATTGGGTATGTGTAAAATATTTTCTCTCAATATTAGGGAAACCTGTTGAAAAATTAAAATTTATTTGACAATTTATTTATTATTCAACACAAAATACAGTTTTTTAGTAAAAATAATTTAAAATTAGACGCTCTTAATATATATATATATATATATATATATATATATATATATATATATATATATATATATATATATATATATATATATATATATATATATATATATATATATATATATATATATATATATATATATATATATATATATATATATATATATATATATATATATATATATATATATATATATAATTTGCAGCTAACCAGGCGTGAAAAAATAAAATTTTCCGAGGGCTAAATACGTTATATGAGGTATATTTTTATGATTGAATTGTGATTTCGTATTAAAATATCGCAATAATATTTATTTTCAAGAGATTTGTCTCATATATATTTAATTATTTATAGTCATGTTAAATGTAACATTAATTAGGTTTGAGTTATAAATGTTTATGTAACTAAAAAAATAGTATGTAAATATTGCAAAACACTTTGGCATAACATATGCGATTTTTTTGACAAAGTCAAAATTAAGTTATACATGTGATATAAAAACCTTAAATTTTTGCTGTGTACTCTCAATGATATGTGGTAATAAAAAGCAATAATATTTAATGTTACAACAATAATAAAAATACATATTTTCCATATTTATTTACTTAAAAAAAAAATAAATAAATAAAGTTTGCTTTAAAAAAACACTCGTCAATATTATAATTAATTTCCAACTAATATATTTTTCAAATTTAAAACGTAGCTTGTTAGATATTATTTGTACATGTTGCACGTTTTTTATAGTAATGTAATAAATTACTATCCCATAGGCATTTAAGAATGCGGGTTTTTGTAAAAAAGCATTATATGAACACACAGACTAGAGAGTATCTGTTCTGTGTATGCACATGATGCGTTTGCTCTTGTGTTTTTGCGGCGTTTTTGTAATATGAGCTGCTCAATCCTCCTGTGTAAAAAAGAGTCGTGTTTGAACATTGGTTGTCTTATATTTTTTTATAAGAATTTTTTCCCATAAGCGGAGCTTTTTAGAGAATGCAATAAAACAATTTTCGAAAAAAGTGGACATTGGCACTTTTTCTTATATGTACTTTTTCATATAAAATCGACACGGACATTACGAATAACATAATAAAATTCAGATTATCTATTTGTCAATAGTCACTTCTATCGTCGCTGTAAAATTAAAATTATTCTGAGAGAAGTCGAATCTAACTCGGTTATGGACCTGCGCGTCATTCGCCCCCTTACCCCCGTTACTAATAGAATTGTTTCTCTGTTATTTTCTCTCTTCATTTTATTGTCATTATTTAATAACCGCACGGCAGTAAATTTGTATTTTTGAGCGAATGCCCCTTCCCGTTTGGTGTTAGGCGACGGCGGCGGGGGGGCGCCGATTGGTTTGGGGCGTTCGACATTTATTGGTGGTTGATTGCCGGCGGCTTACCGGGGGGTGTATCCCGCGGTGTCCCGCGGGATGTCGCATCAATCACCGCCATCCAGAGGGTTAAATATTAAATTTGAATAAGCTCCTCAATTTTTAGCGACGCCTCCCACTCCCGTCTCGTCTGGCTCGATTCCGGCGTTGAGAAGCATTCGCGAAACCTTCGTCTTCTAAGCGTTTTCACTGCGGATATGCATACCTGAAAATAGGCGTAAACGGAAATGAATATAATGCAATTTTAAAAAAATCAGCTGGAAATTAAGAAAATTTGTAAGTAAATTGAATCAGGGAAAGTACAGCCTAGGCGGAAGTAACTCAGAGTGCATTTTAAAAGTACGCCGCAGAACGAATGTAGTTATGAATACCCAGGCCTGCTGAGAGGGGATAAATTCCCGGGGCCCGTTCTCCTCCAGGGGCTTTTATGTACAACGGCTGATCAAAAGTTATTAAGCATGTTCTTTGTTCATGTTTCTTGGCAGTGTTTATAGCACACTGTAATGTAGTGTAAATTGTGTCCATATTACTCACAGGATGATGAATAAAAGTAAGAAACAGAATCCGAGAAGTTACAAAGTTCTCATTGTTTTTTGTAAGTTGTTCAATGAATCCATTCCACCCTGGCAACGGTGAGATATTTTTCCACTTTCCGTACTTCCACAACAAATCAACTACATTAAATATTTGTTCGGTTAGTTCTTCTACATCATTAAAATTTTGAACTTGAAACTCTTGCTCAATCCGGGTACGACATGATTTTCATACACTAGAAGGGGTATATGTGATAGTGCTGCTAACTCTTTGCACTTGGTTCTGTTGTAAATTTCTTTATGCGGTCATCAGATATAACTTCAGATTTTGAAGTTATTATTTTTATCATTCCCATTATATGAACAGTATTATAGCCATCAAGAGTATACATATTTTTCTGCATTATCTGCTGCATACTGTACTAAGGCACTTGACTATGATGGTTGATTACGAGGCTGTGGGTGATAAACAGCTGAAATTTAACATTTTACAGTATCACTATATGAAGCGAAAAAACCTAAACTTGACAAAACATCCAAAAGTCTTTTTGGATTTTTGGCCTATCTGTATTTTTTCTATGAAGAAATACAGATAGGCCTATTAATAACTGCGAAGAAAAGGACCGTTTTCGTATGGAAGTCATTATAGCTGTGTATTTCGTTTTAAAATGCCCCGTCTTTCCTTTTCTGTTCTTTATAATAACTTCTTGCAGAAAATGTAATAAAGTTTTCGGAATTTCTTCATTAATATTTTACTCGGGGGCGGATAAGACTTGGTCTCAACAACAGAAGATCGAATATCTTCTCTAATAATCGCCGCAGCAGCTTCCACTACGCGCAAGTGTTCTTCTTCCGAAGTGCCTTTTTTATTTTCATACCAAGCTATGGATAAAAATTAAGTTTGAGCATCGCGAAAAGAAAAAATAGGGAATGATCCAATCTTCGTTATAACTATAATATCAGCTAAATATTTTTCTCTTAATTTGGAAATGATCTTCTTATCATTTGGTACATACTCCGTAAGGACATCTCTCAACTCTTTCAATTTTTTCGCACAAATTTCTTGTCGAGCAATATTTCATTCTTAATTCCTAATAATACAATGAAGAAAGTGATAAAATTATGGTTCAAACGACTTGCCAAGACTACTTTTTTCACGATTGTTTACTTTTTCAAAGCTTATACCAAGTTAAGCAGGTAGAAATACTCGCTGGATTCTATAAACGGATGTACGCCTCCCACTCTTCGCGCTATATCTCAAAAACGGTTAATGATACAAAATAAATATTATAACTAAACTTGTAGATAATTTTATGCTTTACAAGTTTTGTGAAGCATCTAATGACGTGCAACGCATAAAACGCGAGATATTTGCAAAAAAAAACAAATGTTGTGACCTTTGACCTTTGATATCTTGACTTTTCACCCTGTCCTTAGAACATCAAAACGAAGGTCTGTGCAAATTTTCAGCTTGGTATCTTTCATTCCGAGGTTTAGCCTTTATTTCGCCTTATTTGACTGGACTATATACAATAAATAAATGGAGCGGAACATTGCCTTCAAAAGCAACCAGTTTCTAGGTAGTACTTTCACAATAAACATTATTATTCAAAGGAACAGATTGTAGTTTTTTGACGCGGCTTAATTTGTGTTAAAATTTGTTTACAAATTATTGTTGATTTTATTGCTTTTTGAACGTTTAAAAAATATTTGACATGGGAGGAAATATTCAACGATTCTAAATTAGTAGTAGTAAATTTGGGTATTCGATCTGAATTTTCAGATCAACAAGAAATAACGAAAAATCAACATCAGCACCAGCTGAATTATATAAATTTAAAGTTTTTATGGATTGTATTATCTGTATTAACTGGATTTAATACACCAAAATAAATAAATAATGTTGCTGTTATTCTAAGAAATATTACATTTAAAATCAATATATGATGCAAAAATTTAAATAATAAATATTTTACCTAACAAATAAAATAAAACAACTTAATCTTGAACCAATGTTTCTCAATATTATTTTTGGTTTAAGATTATTTTGTACAATACCAGCAGTCATTTGGGAGGTAGTTGAAGGTATTTGCTCTTCTTTGATTTATTGAAATAAAAATATTAAAAAAATTTAAATGACGTACCTGATTCTAAACATGAAATAAACAGGTTATCCTTAAAAGAAAATATAGAAAAAACAGTCTCAAATCTATCTCAAAAATATTTTTTAAAATATGTAATTTCAGTAAAATTATATTGAAATACATTTTCACTGATATATATGTATTTAAATAATATATTTTTATCAGTTAAAATATAATTTATCTGGCAGGTGCTAGTAAGATTATATGTTTTCAACTTTTACCTATGTAGTAATAAATACATTTACATTCTTATCATTATTTATTAATATGCAATGTATAAATGTTACAGTAAACGTGTATTTTTTGATAAAGTTATATTTTCACTAGTGAAATCCACCAACAATAAAAAATATTCCAACTATCAAAAATATAATTTAACTGATAGGCGCTAGTGAAAATATAATTGCTCAAAAATGTCTATAAAAATAAATATTAATGGTTCGATAGTTTAAGAACTTTTATTTGGTCAAGTCCAAAATACAAACTAAACTTACGCATCTCTTAGTGAAAAATAAGCGGAAGAATAAGTACAGACGATGTCGCATCTCACATATTGCTCCATATTTTGTCTGCATTTCGTTTTACAAAATATAAAAGCTATCCTTATCAATAGTATTATGGACGTCTAACATAAGAAGGCTTTTCAAAGTATATTCAAACCGAATTTTGGTCAATAGAAGAGCGCAAAAACAATTATCACTTCTCAGGAGTCAAAAATTCACGTCAAAAGCAATAAAATCGTGTCGGCGCCGTCGCAGTGGGAACGCTCGGTAACGAGCGTTCCCACTGCGACGGCGACGGCACGATTTTGTTGCTTTTGACGTGAATTTTTGACTCCTGAGAAGGGATAATTGTTTTTTGCGCTCTTCTATTGGGCAAAATTCGGTTTATATGTTCCTAATTTAATTTGAACGCCATTGTATCGAGCTTTCCCACTGCGATTTAAATGCTTTTGACGTGGATTTTTGACTTCTAAAAAGGGATAATTATTTTTTGTGCTCTACTATTTAGCAAAATTTTGTTCAGTTATGCTTCATTATATTCTTACTTATTGTAAGTCGTTATATTATAATAAGAAGTGGCACTTTTTATAACATGAACTTTATTTACATGCGCTGTATAAATTTTACAGTAAATGTATATTTTTCAGTGAATTTTTGATTTCTATAGTATTTACAATTGTTTCCGGGATTCATTTGTATCGTAAATCGTCCTAGATACCGACTGTGATTTCTGAATAGTGGATATTATTATTATTGTACTAATTTTCATGTTCACGATTATATTGTTGTTAAAAGTAATATTAGAGTTCGATGCCTTTTCGCAATGTGTTTCGACTTTTCAGGCTCGTATAACACATATACATGCGTCAATTTACAGGAGCACTTTGTCGTGGCATTGTCTTATAAATGCGATTTTTCACCCTTTTAAAATGTCGATTGAATCGTGTGTAATTCGATCATGTTTGCTTTATGAGCCGGATCAAAGGGCGCATAAGATATGCGTTACTTTCTGATGCTAAAGTAAGGAACAGTGGAAAAATAGTTTTAAAAATTCCTTTTGTGACTTTAATACATACTTGATAGATGCACCCTTTTCAGAAAGACGTTTAAAATTGAATTTAATTCTTATATCACGCGAATAAAACTAAGCATTGGAATTTGCTATTGCATTACGACAAAAAGTCTCTGTGAATAAATATTAAAAAATTTAATACAGATCAATATTAATTAATAAACGTTTATGATTAAATAAATACCTATTCAATATATAATTTTTTCATATAAATTAATAGCATCACAATTTTTTAATTCTATGGTTGTTATAAATAACATAATAATAATAATGAGTAAATTAATTGACTATCTAAGTTTTTAGATTCGCAAAGACTTGAGAAATAATATACATCTGGGTTATAATAAATATTGACTCTTAACCAGCAATCTGTAATTAAAAAAAAATATATTAACCACTGGGAAAGTCCACAGCCGCACAATATTAACTTGAAAATATGAGTTATTTCCGAAATTTCGGCAATTATAAAATATTTTTTGAATACAATTTAAATTCGCAAAAACAATTTCAATAAAATATGTTTTTGTTTAACATATAGCGCTCTCTCAAAAGATATAGTATTCTACTGACTGTGATTTCTGGATCGAGTATAAGATAAACATATTTTGCGTTGTCGTCTCTCAAAGAAATAGCATATATAACAGTAAAATATCGTTTTTATTTACTTATAAAAGCAAAAGCAACGAGCGATAAAATACTAATCCTTAAAAGGCTTAACGCAGATTTTTACTTTAGATCGTAAAATGCTCGACAGATGATCCAAAGCCGTGGATTTGATTCTGAAAGTAGAATAAAAATACAAATCGTAGATGCATAGTATGATTTCTGAATAGATTTTAGTTTAATGTGATTTAATTCCATCTTTAAAAATATAAAATCAAGTCCACAGCAGCACAATATTTACTTGGTACTATGAGTTATTTATGGAATTTCGGCCGTTATAAAGTTTTTTTTTTTTTATTAGTTAAAATGGATTTATAAATAAAATAATAATAATACTATAGATTTCGCGGTAATCGAATATGTTTGACTACCTGCGTTGTTGTGATGCACAAAGGCAAATGTGAAATAAAAATATAATATAAGTATCAAAAACTATTAATTTTAATTTAAAAAAGAATACTGTTTAATTTCAATTATTCTGCTGCCAAAAAAATTTAACGCAGTATGCTCAAAAATATTTTTGACAGACTCAAAAAAAAAAACATTAACGTCCACAACTGCAAAATAATAACTCTAAAATAAGTATAGTTACCAGAATTTTGGCACATTGAAAAAAGTAACTACCTGCGTTGTTGTAATAATTTTTAGAAAAATGTTTTTAGAGTTTATCGTATAGTTTATAGATTTTTTCAAAAATATTTGGATTGCAGTATCTAGTTGCAACTTAGCAGGAGTTAGCTTAATGCAGTACAACCGGGTAAACACAATCAATGCCCACTTAGTAAGCAGTGAGACATAAAACTGAAAGCAAAATATATAAATCAGTTACATCTAATTATTGCCGCTTATAATCAATAGTTATTTACTTTCAAAAACAATAGTAATAGGCGGTTAAATCTTAATCCTGAAAAGGCTTTACGCAGATGTTTATTTGTGTGATTTCTGAATCGAGTACTACAAAATATTCGGATCAAATTCTTTATTCTCAACCTCCAGTTTCTGACGAATGTTTTTTGACGGATTTAGTTGCAAAACAGCATAAAGTACTAAGCGTAAAAGCATTAGTCAATCATGTACTGATTTTAATTATTATGTAACACAAATGAATTTAGATTATCCTCGATTTTGACAAATGTGCACGTTCATTGTGTTAATCTCATTCAGTCGAATTAATAATAATATAATTGGATTACTCTAATAAAATTGCATAGCACGAATTTAATTTATTCCAAAGTGATTACTACTTTGTAATTTATTATTTGCTCTATTTACTCGTAGCTGTTCAAAATGACGAAATATATATTCAACTTGTATCTTTTAGCCATTTGAATAATGGGTTGTGATGGCATTGTGATGTGTGATAATTGATACACCCTAATTCATTTAATAGCACGTTGCATTTTCACGTTGCGTCGATAATAAAATACATCTCGTCAAATCAGATTTCATCATATTGAACGAGATAGTTTGTCCGATAGTCACTGTGACGCAAATACCGATTAGATCTCTCAGCATTAATTAATATGGTAAATGGACTAGGGGTTGTGAATGAAGAGGGGGTTGAAAAGCGACGAGCGTGATGTTCATACATTAATAAATGCCCTGCACATGATTTGTGACGTATTCGAAGCCCTGCCCGGTGGACTTATAAATTACGCTTAAAACAAACATAATTCATTATTGGCTCGAGAAAAATATGGCGTTTGTATTTTTATCTACCCTCAAATAGGTACAATAATTCGTACTATAGATACTTTAACATAAGTCCTACAATATGTTCTATAAATATATTTTCCTTTTATATAAATCATTTTCCAGCAATACTTAGAATGATTATACTTTTACCAACTGGCATTGATATACCTTTGTGTTTAAATATAAATGAAATAATATATTAGTTTTATCAGATACTATTTCAATCTAAAAATAATGTCTAAAGCAGTTATTTTTTATTACTTCATAGTGTCTGCTATCCATAATTGAATCTGTGCAAAATAGTTATTACATATGTAAAAGCAATTTAATAAATAGTTTTAACACTATAGTTGTTAATTTTTTATGTATTACATGATCTAAATATTTATGTATTCGCACATATTTGGTTCCTGAAAATGTGTGCGAATGTTAAATGTTCGAAAGTAGAGGGAAGTAAAAAAATTGAAATTGTGTGTATTTTAAAATATTTATTTATCAAGTAAATATAAGATGTTTAAGAGGCGTTTAAGAGACATGTTTAAGTGGCGTTTGCGGGTGTTTCCTTTTGAAAAGTTATCAAGAGTTAACTGTTTTCCACTATTTTTTTTATTTTCTTCATATAGTATTTTATAACATGCTATGTTTTTATTGATCGCCCTACGCACTTGAGATATGCGTTCTCCATTAGGATCACAATCTTCCATAATATTTAAAAAATTGTCTAGATGCGTGAAGGCTTCATTCATATTTTTCATTGTTAAAGAGTTTTCCAAAATAAACCTGTCTCATCTACATTAAATATTTGGCTAGAGAAATATTCTCCATCTTCAATAATTTTGGATAATTAGGAAATAAATTATTTTGCAGCATCTTTATCCGCACCAGCCGATTCTTCATTAAATTTAATATTATGAAAAGAATACCTCATTTTAAAATTGTAAAACCAACCGTTACTTGCTTGAAAAACTGTGTTAAAATATTTTTTTTAATCTATCCTTCCAATCTTTGGCAAACTAAAAGCTTTTGCTTGAATAATTGAAATACTCAGAGGGACATCTTTTTGATGTTGTCATCATCGATCATAGATGACAAAGATTTTTCCATTTCATCCATGTTTTTTTTGCCGTATTTTTTTTGGAAACATATCTTTAAAGATTATGGAAATATATCTGTAAATCCACAATTTTATAGATATTTCTTAATTTTATTTTTATTTTGCAAAATTGAACATATCGTAGACATGTTTGTATCATACAATAGATTCACCGCCATCTTTGTCTCGAATCGTGTGAAGTTTATGAGTTCTTGATTTATATCTGTTTGTATTAACACTGAAGTTTTTCCGTTTCTCACTCACGTTTAAAATTAAAAAAAAAAAAAAATTAAATCTACAAAACATGTTTTTGTGTTTAAAATGTGCGAAATAGCGAATTGTGCGAAAGTCGAAAGTTCGTAAGTCGAGGGCCGCCTGTACATGATAATGAAAATATAGATTAGGAAATAAGTTAAAATAACCTGTATTTTTTTTTAGCAATTAAATTAAATTTTCAAAATATAAACAAAAATGTAGAAACAAATCTTTGGACTATTTCTGGGTCATAATTATTATATATAAAAAATCGATAGCAAACTAAACACGGAAATTAAAACGGTAGTATTAATTTTGATAGTGACTCAAATGATACTAATACTATTTTAGTGTACGAAACACGACGCCTGACAATGATTTTTATCTATTTTTTAAGCGCTTAAGGTTCACTAATAAATATAATAATCAGTTGTCTTTCTTATTACATCTCAACTACTCCAAAATAACAATATTTCAGTATTTCAAATAAAATAGATAACATTTTTCACAATTCTCCACAATATCAAGGCTGTAAGTGCTCAAACCATATGCTTTGATCTAATAAATTATACCTTATTCGAACGACGCATTGAGAATGACATTGTATTGCATTACAGTGTCATTGCAATTCTACTAATTAAGTTCTAAGCGATCCAATACACGCAATATCTGAAAATTAAACTGCAACATGAAAAAAAACATTACCCGCGACATTGAAACAATGTTGATGTGTCAATAAAGTATAAATCAACATTACTTTAACATACAAATATAAATATATAGGAAAATCATAATTGTGTGGGAATGATGTATTAGTATGTATTTGTGTGGCGCTAGCAATGCATGAGTGCAACGCTATGTGTGTGCATAAGTTATTTAGATCAATATGGTAACTGTATTTTAATTTATGTTTCAAACTTTTGACAACGAGTAAACATATAAAAATCTGAAGGAGCAATGTCTGTGGTATATGGTGGATGTTGAAGCACACCTCGATTTAAATTTAAATGACCATATTTTTGATTTTCTCGTCTAGAATGGATCTCAGCTTATGTTAAGCGGTTCTTTTTAAAAGTACATTGCTTCTTCCATACCTCATACAGAGGATAATGAAAATTTTTGTTTAATTAAATTCATATGATTCAATCTTAAGTTTGAGAGTTTACCTCTTAGCGAAGAGCTTATAAACCGTCTTTAAAGCGATCGATTTAGTTCTGGCTCGATGGCGAGACAGACGTTTTAATTTTAGGTTAGAACATAACTTATTAATATGAATTATGGAGCATAAACAAATAAACAAGCCACGAACTTATTGGATAACATAATATAATACATAAACGTTTATCCATTATTGACCCAACTTGTAAGAGTTTACTGCCTATAATTAGTTACAGTAGCTAAAACGATGAATACTACGTATATTTACGGTATAATTCAGTCACATGCCATTCGGACAAACACTGGGGTATTTTCTTTTCTCACCCTCACAAACGCGAGGGTCGATCATAATTCCTGTATTTGATAATCTATAAACTTTTGGTAGCGCTAAAAATACAGTAAGCGAGTGTGTACCAAATAATAACAGTAATTAGCATCAATTTCATGGTAGTTGAGATATTTGCGAGTATGATCAAGTGTTTTTTAAAGTGCTATTTTTATTTACATATAGATTTTCTAAGTGAAAATTTTGACATTGTAACTGTAGAAATTTTTATAAATTAAAAATAAAAATTAACTAACGATAATTTTGTAACTGTTTCTATAATATTTTTTTAATAAATAAGGCTCAAAAATATATTTTATAAATGGCACAATCTTGCCGACTCAAAGTTGAAGGCTAGGATGGGCCAAATATTACGATTGAAGTGGTGAGGCTTGTCAATTTTTATCCGTACTTGAATAGAGTTGCTCTAAATTCATGACTCGTCCACTGGTGTAGTGTAGTAAAATCGTAAATAAAGCAATTACATCAAAATGATGTTTTGATATATCGCTGGAAAAATTAATGGATATCAAAATTTTTACTGCATGGCAATTAATGCAAGCGGTAATTTGAAACGCAGTTTGCGTCATTTTTGTAAGTTTCGCTACCTGCTCTGTTGGGAATGTTGTTTTTTGATTGTATCATAAGCGCTGCAGAGAAAATTTTAGCATCATACCGCACGAGTTTCTTTTATAAAAGTTTTTGTTCTTGACGATTTATTTATTTATTACGGCATAAGCTATCAAAATTATTATAACTGTGTTATAAAAACACATTTCTAATCAAAAACACTATAATTCAATTCTTCATATCAATTTTCAGTCCTTATGGATGAATTTCTGTGTTGTTTTAATATCATAAAGATATACTTATGCTCGTTACTAGTCTATACAATTAGTGCAATTGTATGATATGCTTTATATGTTAGTTAAGTGGATTTTAAAGTATTTTTAAGTCTATTGTGTCAAAAGAGATTTAATTGGTTATGTAAAAATAAAATAAAACGCAGTATGCAAGCTTAAATTCTATCTGTGCTTAGTTTTTGTATTGCGGTAGGAGGTGGTGTGCATTACAGTATACATTATTACTAATATTAATGTAAAAATAAAATAACGTGCAGTCACTTTAATGCATGAGCATATGATGGGTCTTTGACTGACTAAGGGCAAAGCCCCGGCGGTTTGTACTATAGAGGACGTTCATTCATAATGGCGAATAAACTGTGCTTATCTTGAGAATGAGGCTCAGATTAATGTTATCGCTTCTGTGTCTTAAGGTTTCTGGGAAATATAATCGGTTTTTAAATAATGCATATTGTGGATCATTTTTCATTGTGTCAATTTATACTGAAAAAAATTTAAATCGAGTCATCGATGTATTATGACTAGATATAATCAATTTTATATTCAAACTATTGTTTTATTATTTTTTCGTTTGTTTGTTACTATGGTTTATTAATTTGTGTTATAATTTTCGAATTCATTTGTTTACATAAATTCATTTATATTTGTAAAAATACTGTTAAAATTTGTAATATATTATTTATTTTTGTGTGTGTATTTTAAATTATAATCATAATATGTCACTTTGCAACTGCGGCCGGTTTTGAATAATAGAACAGTGGTTTGAACTCGCGGCCTCTGGATTACCATTATATTAATATTATTTAATGCATTCATTAAATTAATAAAAAAAATTTTTTTGGACCAATAGAAATATATATATAGGTTGCAGTGTAAATTTTATTTCATGTGCTTTTTCATTGCATGTATTTTATTCATGAATACATTTAGCAATACGCAAATACTCGTTCGTAAAATCCACATAAGCTCAGTCATAACAACAATGAAAAAAATGTTATAAACTAGTATTTATTTGTTAAAGTTTTAAAGTACAAACATAGCTATTAATCGATTTTTTAAAGCTGAATAGAATACGATATGAATACTATTATAGATGTATGTGTATTGTATATAAATATATCGTTATGTGTACGAGCCGTCGCGGTTGTAATTTATTGAAATACAATCGAAAGACAAATTACCATATTGTGAGGCATATAAGAATAATTTCGTATAAAATTCCACTTCTCATACAAAATTCAGTTTATAAAACAATGTGTCTACTAAATAATGCATTATTTGTTTGAAGTATATGGGTATTATATAAACCTATAATATTATATAAAGGTAGACGAGAGACTTTTTCGCTTCTTATTTAAATTGCATTCGATCGATTCTTCTATGTACATGCTCTAAAAATATACTTATGATTAAATTTAATATTAGTTTTCTTTCTGTTTGCAGATTTTCATCGCTGTATTGTACCGTTTCCTAATGCACAAGGTAAGATTATCCTATTTATACTATTTGTCGGAGTAAGCGTGAATTTTAAATGACGAATTATATCTTAGACTGTTTTGAAGAGACTAATGCATGCAAATAATAATAAATATAAATTTAAGCATACGTATAAGTTTGAAATAAAAAGATCTGGATCTCGAATCCTATTTGAACTGAGTGTTTTTCAATTGCTATCGTATCTGCTGATTATTATATAATTATAATTCCGATCGATCATCACAGATTTTCAATTATATATTGTATGCTGTTATATTTGGTTTTAACCACCTGCGTCGTTAATGATAAATTCAAAGATCACCATAACGACTACTTGAACAACGAAAAGAGAAATCTCCCACAATGCAAAATAATCAACCTATTTACTAATCATTTTTTAACCGCTTAACTGATGTCCTATTTTTGTTTTGCGAATTTAAAAAATAGCAAACAAAATATTAAAATAAAAAAAAATTATTTGCCGAAATTTTATTAATTACTCTTATTTTCGAGTTAATATAGTATAGCTGTGGATTTCTCGATGATTAGTATTGATTTTTTCTCCCTTTTAAATTCATATGAATATGTTAATGATATCTGTCTTAATTGCATTTTTGAGCATACCGAGTTCTAGTATTTATGGCAGCAGAAATATTTTTTTTAATTAAAATAAATAGTCTTGATACTTTATATTTTTAAGTGTGCATTTTTTCTTTTACATTATTGCTCTTCTTAATTGTGCTATTTTTATTTTGCAAAATTCTTATCATCATCATGTTATTTATAACAATCATTACAATGAAAAATCGATAAGCAAAATAGCAATATTACCACTTTTTAATTGCCGAAATTTTATAAATTACTCATATAATATTGTGTAGCTGTGAACTTTTTCACCGGCTAGTATTGTGTTTTTTTTATTTGGCTAACGGCGCAATTAAAACTGGCTTCACCATTAAATATATTAAATGATATAAACACTTAATTCGTTTATATGTCAATATCAGGGCTGTGCAACTTTTTTATAATAAATATATAAATAAAATTAAAAAAAGGGGTTGACAACTCAGGCGTATATTTCGGTGACGCTATGCGCTCGGCTGTTATTTGATAAAAAGAAATGAATATTTAACTGTTAATTTTAATATAAACAGGAGATTGTATGAGGCAGAATGGACCGGGGTCCCGGAGGAGTGCCTTAAATATTCATAAAACATTTTATCGCAAAGTGGGACGGATATATGGGGGATTAACTTTTTTTACTGCATTACCAAAATAAGCACGCGCGAATAACGTTTTATTGGTGTAATTTTTTTGGAGCATCCGCGCTTTTGAATGTTTTACTTGTGTGCATGTCTGTATGGGTAGATATCTAATACATACTTTGGCTTTCAATACAAATGTGCTATGTTTATAATTAAAGCTAACTTGAAGCTTGCCATAATTATTGATTCTAGATATTGCGTTATATTTTTAAAATATTCTTATGGGTGTTATTTATTTTTTGTGACAGAAATAATTATTAAGTGTATTGGAAAATGACGCTTGGCGAACGAAAAAAATATTCCTTTAATATTTTCATTTAGTCCTTGCTTTCGTAATGCGGGGACTAATATTTTTTTATATGATATAAAAGCGCCAAAATTTTGGCCCAACTTTCACCGGCCGATATTTTAGCGCAAATATTTACAATTTAATTTAACATGTTAAATTTTTTTGTAATTTTGTATACGCGCAACGTGTCAACATAAAAGGAGTACATTTGCTTTATTTCAGGCAAATCTAATCAGTTCCTAGTAATTATGTTATGTATCAAAGAAATGACTGCGCCCTTTTTTATGATAAGGATGGCTGGCGAAGTAAAAATAAAAGCATGTTAACCAATCGCGAATTAATCACAAAAATCTTTTGAAATCTTGAATAAATATTTTTAGAAATGGAAATGGAAACAATTATTTTCACAAAACATAGTCGAACTTCACCACCACCTCTTATTAATAAAAAAGGTTATAATGTAAAATAGAAGACAAGCGTTAAATATCTGGGTTTACACCTGGACTCAAAGCTTTTTGAAGCCAACACGTTTTTGAATTGATTTAGAACAGAAACATGTCTTAGATTGTTTAATTGAGCTTTTAGTACTTTATAGATTTTTTGTCGCTTGACAATCTTGAATGTTGCCACTTTTTTTCTTAGCTTACGTTTTTCTTCTATTTTTGGGCTATAAATCCTTTTTTAGTTTTTATTTTATTTTAAATTTTTTTATTTAATATTTTTAATCTCGACGATTTTTTTAACTTTGTGCTTCTGGTATAAAATAATATGGCGAATTAAGCTGCCGGTCAAATTTAAAATAATGGAAGCATTTTATAGTCACTGATATATTAGTATAAAAAATTGCAAAATACGAACGACTTAAATAAATGCTTTATTTTACATTTATATTTTTTACTGTTCTACCGAAAATTAAAATAATAATAATAATAATGAAATTATTTACTGTTGAGTCAAATTGATTCTTAAAGCTTCTATAGACAACCATCTCCCTTTAATTTCTTTAAAAAACATACGGTTTTATGAGCCTATTGTATGATGGGCTCGCTTCGGTTGTCCGTCATATGAAGGGGATGAATGAGCTAAGGTTGTAACTTTAATGGCGATTGAGCGGGGTCAGAGATCTAAGAATACTTTGTCGTGTAATACGTTTCGAAGGTTCAGACCCTATGGGTGAATTACGACCTGCTATTAATGTCAGGACTAAACGAAGAAACCCTGTTCCATCACCTTCACGCTTCGGCTCACATGTCGATGCGAAATGCATTCTTTTGCGCTATAATCGATTTTTCATACCACTTGACCACATATGCTCCTATAATATTTAAAAAAAATAAGTTTTCATGGCTCAGGCATAGGTGTTTTTTCAGGAGCTTCACGAATAATGGTACTTGATGATATTTAGTAATCTTGAAGAAGATGTTAAACACTGCTTAGTTATTTAGTTTTTGGACTATCAAAATTCTCTGCCGCTGCTTGATATACATTTGGATAAAAAAGAATCGATGAAATACGTTTAGTGAATTGGTAACTGCTTTTTTTGTTTTTAAAGACATTTTCAAAAATGTGCATAAAACTACAATATTAAGTCAGAATTAACAGATGACCCTTTGCCGATAGGAAGTGACGAACTTTAAGCCTTTTTGATTAATAAAATGTTATATTAAACATATCAATCACACTATTACTAAAGACACGTATTCTAAGCAATTTAATAATATTTTAAATAAATAATGAACAATAGATTATATTAATGTTAATGTCTTAAAGTCTTAAAATAAGTTCAAATGGCACAAAGATTTTCTCGCAAATTGATCACGAATTATAGCATTACGATTTGGTCAGAGATGAACATTTCGCGTCGATCCGTATGTAAGCATTTGCCTCGTCACTAACGAGCAAACCCCGTTTACCAACACTGTTTTCAGATGACTACATACATATATAATTATGACGTTGTGGATTGTAGTCCTTGCCGTCACCGCCACCAAGATTAATTCCGGTCACCAAAACCGAACAAGGTCTGATAATTGTATGCACTTTGCCATTGTGTGTCGGAACTAGTTAATTATACACCTGCCTCATCTATTGCTCTAGGAAATGCAATGTTGTTAAACTGCTTATTAATTTGCGATTCGTTCAGCTAATGCTGAATTGATTTAATTAATTACTAATTAAAGTGCACGGACAATAAGGTGACATCGCAAAAATAAGCTCGCAATGGTTAACCATTGCGAGCTTATTTTTGTAGACTATGTAGTGTGCATAAAATCCAGTGTAGACCTTTCTATTTATTATTTATTTGAATCGATTAATTAATTGACAGTAAATATTTATTTTAAACTTAACACATTGGATGCCGTGTGCAAAAATTTGTGCGCTCCTCTGTGTGTTAATGACATCGTGTATGAAATTTGCTCTACTTTTTTTATATATCATATGTATGCTCTTATATGGAAAGCATGTGATACTAATTACTAGATTATTGGCTGCTGCAAAAAAGCATATACAGATAATTCTCCTAGGGATTTTTTCACATTGCTTTTGAAGTTCTATTATTATTTATACATATTAATATTTTTTTATGTGTAAATTCATGTGTGACATAATGATAAATATTTATTTAAACGTAACCGTCGATATGTCGGAAGCGGTTTACATTATATTTGTATTTCCGAAATATTATTACGGAATAGTCTACAAACTGGGAGAAATCAGGGGTCCGAAGCATGAATAAATTAATCTGGTTACCGAGGCGAGTCGCTCAATGCTTTTGATGCTCGATCAAATACTAGCCACTGTAAACACAGATTATAGTTCTCATCTCGAATACAGTCAAATTAAAGAAACCCTGCACACAGGCATGTTTGATCCAGCGAAATTATGGAACAAGACTATGTTTTTTTCCATACTGAAAATTAGCGCTCGTTTCTTTCCCCATCTAAATTTCCAGTCCAAATTATAGATGTATTTATGTACATACTACTATGATAGACCAGAAAACTCGTATCCGAGAGAGCAAAATTATCGATTATATGATTATAAATCCGATCTATCGAGGTTTTCCTTGATCTTCCTTTTCTAAATAGATACTCTTAATTTAATTTAAATATAACTAATAAAACAAAGTCACTGATTCAGTGTATATTTGACTGAAGATTTCAAAATATTTATTAGATTAATTGTTGCGGTTATTGGATTTATTTTTCGTTCATGTAGGGACAAGTTTTTATTAGATTCACGGAATTTTTGATGTACCCATAGAGTAAAGAAATATATAGAGGCGGCGACGCGTTCTAAAAAACGGTACGCGACAATTGGGCGAAGAAATTAAAAAAAACTTTATTGTAAATATTAGTAAAATATAAATTAAAACGAAAAAGTATAATAAATGAAAAAAAAAATCATATTATAATTATATATATATATAAATGCAATACCACGTAAATATTTTATGAAATTTTCTTTATTGTACCTCAAAACCGTTATACCAATTATTTGGTCAGCTTCTTCGTAACGTCTTATTTGCGCTGATGTTCAAAACTTACTATAGTTCTCTCATAACCAATATTATAGTTTTTTTGGATTTATCTGAGACCATTGATAAAAATCCATAAATTTAGATGACTTGAACTGCTACAAAAGCTCAATTGTAGTTTCTGATAACACTCCTCGGCAAAATTATTGGTCTTATCGCTTCCGTTTAATGTTCTATGATAAGCAGATCAAACGTTGGATGGAAAAATCGGTGGAGCCTTACTTATATTATTTCTTAGGCGACCTATATAGGTGTTCGTAAACCATTTAAAAATTGCTTCTAATTCATTGGATAAATGATTCTTTAGTTCAGAAAAAAATGTATTATATCTTGTTCTGAAACGAAAGCAAGTGAAGTAATCATTTTTGGATTTAAAGCAAAAGATTTTGTACCAGATTAAAAAAGCAAACATTTATGTTAGATTGTGGATTGCAATTTCATAATCAACATTTCATTTATCATATAAAATAATTTTATGAACGTTTCAAGAGTCTTATTAGGTAATAAACAAAATAAAGCAGGGAAAACAAAACTAGCCAAAATGTCAAAAATTAAAAAAATAAAGGGGGGGGGGGGAAAGTAAAAATGTGCCATTTAAATAATTCTTTCGTGCTTTGGCTCCACATTGCATGATTTTGACGACTCATTGGGTTGACTTGTTCTGATCCAGAATCAACTAAAAGAACACGTTAAAATTGTGATAGACTGAATTCATAATTTAAATATTCTACAAGAATAATTCATGTTTCCCTAGAATCAGGTATCAAAAGTACACTGTGCGCTAGATCTGGGTTATTGGAACTACCCTTATATAGTTTAAAATCGATAACTGTAAAATATGCAATTTTTGGAAATTCCGAAAGTTTGTTCTTACTAAAATATCCAAGGCTCAAAACATAGAAAGAATATCGCATAAAGAGCAAAATAAACGATAAACATTTATCAGTAGTGTAAAATAGTAATGTAGTAAAATAGTTTTGTTCAGACCGTATAATGACTTTTATCTTTTTAGTCTGTTTTAAAAAAATGTTAGTAATTTGTATTTTCGTGTGTACGTATGTATATATTTTAATATGTAGTAAATCATGTCAATTAATTATTTATTAATAGGGCCATGTTACTAAATACAACGATAAAAATAAGATTTTTATTGCATTATTATTGTATCGCCCAATTTACCGTGTCCGCTAAAAATCATGTAAAGAAAAATCTAATAAGCTAGTCTCTCCCTTAGTCATAGTCCCCGCGAATTCGACTAACTTCATAAAATATGGCTTTATGTTCTGATATATTCGTATAAAAATAAGGCAAAACAGCAGAGAACACGTAATTTATCATTTCACATTCTGCAATTATTTTTGTTATTTTAAGAATTATGAAAATAATATTTCATTAATAAATATTTCTGTCACATATTAAGGTTAGTAATATTATACACGTTTTTTAGATTTTCTTTAAAACCAAAGTTGCAGTTTGTCTTGAAAAAATTTTACGTCTTTCATGGAAGCCATCTGTAAAAAGCGTCATCTGTTCGGACCATTTTAACCTAGATTGTTTTTTTTTCTCATAAAAAGTGAATAATAAAGGTTAAAATTAAGCTCAGTCCCTGTATAAAAATAACCATCGTCTTCACTCCTGTCAATGTTAATTTCAACAAAAATTAAATCATGTAAAATAATAAATGCATTAAGGCAGAAACTATATCGTAGAAAGTAAAAAATAGTTAATTTAGAAAATATAGTTAAATCAATAACAGACACTATTAGCAAATTTTGATTCTGATTCAAAAGAGTTGTCAACTTTTCTAAAAAGAAAGAACAATTCAAAAGTAGCCAATCGCTTGCTTCTCCTAAAGCTTATCAATATGTTCGAGAGACCTTAAATTTTTACCTGCCTCACTTAAGAACCATCGGTAAATGGTATCATAACTTAATCGAAGATCCAGGGTTTAGGTTTGAAGCATTTGAAGCATTAGAAATAAAATCTCAATCGAAGAATTATAAACTAGTTTGCAATTTAGTTATGTATGAAATCGCGTTTAGAAAACTTATCGAAAATCCATAGCAGTTTCTTAGTTGGGATTCGTTGGAATCCATACAAATATTTTGGGTTAGTTTATTGAATGGAATTTTATAATGCAACTTCATTAATTACAGGAGAAAAAAACTTGCACTTCACCAACAAATTATCGCTAAAACCTATTCACTTTCACAACCCAAAAATGAAAGTGAAAATAGTCACTCAACTTCTTAGTAGAGTACGCTCGGGATAAGGATGCCGGTTTGTTATTGTGTGCGTGTACATGTATATGAGAGGGAGAAGCGATGTAGCGTGTACTTCGTTGTCTCGCTTTCTCTTCTAAGGACAGTCGCTGATTCGTCAACGCTGGTATTCGTCATTAAAGTGCAGTGTGGCACAGAAGTTCGATCTTCTCTAGTGATTTATTTTAAATAAATTTGCGTTGATATTGGTTTAACCCAGATATGCCCACTGTCCCATGGGTAGGTCACTAAACTCGTACCACTGTTTTTTATTTATAAATAAAATTTTAAGAGAACAATTTCTTGGGCATATCTGGGTTAATTGATATCAAGGCTTCAAATATACACTGTAAGTTATTAATTCTCTTACCCGTGGATTAAAATATTTTAATTATTTTTCCATTAATCCGTACGTTGTTGGTTTTTTTACACTATTCTCTGTAAGGCTTAAAAAAGTTATTATTCTTATCGTTGCGCCAATGATAATTTTTTAATTTATTCAATGGACTCTAATGATTTAATAGAGTCGTCGAGCTGCGAATAATTTCTTTCCCCATTTTATATCTTTTTGCTTTTGAAGAATAGCTAAAGACTTCATTATTTTTTTGATTAGTGAAAGATTTTGAATTTTGCAAATATTTAATTAATTACATCAATGTCTGGTTTCTTCGATTATATAATATATTTTTAATTGTCCGTTGAAATTTCCAACTTAGCTCAGATGTATGTAATATATAAAATAAAAAAAATAAATATTCTGAGCGAAATTGTTTTGAGCCACACAGTTCACGCACACAATAACAAACCGGAATCCTTATCCCGAGCGTACTCTAATAGAGTAGCTGACACGTTAGAATTTTGTAAAAAATGCTTAGAAAGCTTTAATGATTGTAGATGGACTGTAACGTTCATACGTGCAATAAATCATTTATTCGATATTTTTAATTTAAAGAATATGAAGTAGTTCAAATTTAAGAAACATCTATGTAAAGCAAACCATTACAGCTTTTTTGAATATGGTAAAAATATATAATGTCTCTTCAGCATTATGGCAAAAGAGTAGTTTATAGCAGAATAAAAACAGGATTTTTAGGATTCTTAATTTTAATGGATAGGTTTGGTTACCATATAGAACCTTTTTTTTGGTAGTATTAGATCTCAAGGAGGGCATAATAATAATCCAACGGCAGGACAATTTAGGGCTATTTACAAAAAACTTCTTACTCACTTAAAATTAGGAGACTTGTTTAGGGGTTGCATTGCATTCCGTTAGAAAATATTAGCATATTGTCTCCATTCAACTTTATTAATATAACATCAGATAGGCATAGAATTACTGAAGTCAATGATACCGATCAAAATTTTGACGATTTAAATTTATTACCGGTTTTTTTAACTCGCAAATTGTGGCATACATAGTCGACTATGTAGTAAAAAGTTTATCTAAAAAAAATTGACTGTGAAATTTGCATAGATTCTCTTTTAGGTTCCAATAATAATAGTTTTATAAATGATAAAATTCGGGGAGGCTTGTTATCGCCGTCTGATGACGTTAAGAAAATTTATTTGGATATTTACTTAATCAAAATTGCTTATAATATATATTATATATAATAAAGATTATATTGTAAGTAAAATTTTAAAATCATTTGTAGGTGTAGGAGATATTTTTAAATCATTATTTGCATTTAATTAGAGCCGTTGATGATAAATACGTAAATATTAGAATGCATTAGTTAACTAAAATTAGCAATAGAGAAGAATGATATAATGGTGATAAAATGACTGACAAAATGACCATGTGACGTTTGTCAAACGTCACATGGTCATTTTGTCAGTCGGCGATTTTTAATATGCGTCACCGCCTTTATATATTTCTTTACTCTATGTATGTAACCTACTGATTCGAAAACATATTGTTGTGCAGTGAGTTAACAGCATCATCTTTCTAATTTGTAATCGAAAGAAACCTTAGTACAATCGTAGCAATATTAAATCATCTTTCCAATGCTTTTGTGCGAAAATTGCATATGCATATTATGTTAAACTATCCGGCACATACATTGTTCGTATATCAAACGGAAGAATTATTGTGTGCTGCACTTGCGTACTATGTGCATACACAGATCTCTTTATCGCGACAACTCACGTTTTATTAATTCCGATCGTTACGTAGTCAACGAGGCAGGTCAGACAATTTGAATAACAATATAATGAGTGGCCGGTCAAGTCTGATATGAAAACTAGCACACATCAATTCATATGTTATATTAGTGTTATTGGTGCAATGAATGAGCATGCAGTTTAAATGTAATGGAAAAAATAAATGCACGTCGGCGGTTTGCGATTGTATAGTAATCGTTGGGTTGTCACAGAAGGAAATACGCATTTAACAGTTCGAAATTAGAGCTTTCTAAATTTTACATGACAGTTTAATAACACAAGATGAGTTCATAAAAAAAATAGATATTTATTAATATTTTATGGCTTAAAATATTTTGTATATGATATGTTATATTTTTGTGAAATTACACACATTCACTGTTTCGTCGATAAAGTGGATACCTTCCATTTTGGAATATCAGGAGCACCCTCTCTTGATTTCACACAGTTTTTTTTTTTTTTTAAATCATTTGCCATCTTAACGACATCTAATTTGACTGTACAAATTTAATACACTCTCATCAGAAAGCATCACTCTTCCTCAATCTAAAACAGTCCAGCTTTTGTATCGATTGGACCATTTCATGCGTTTTAGACGCATTTCATCAGTCAATAACTGTTTTTGCCAGGTATACTACTGCTACATATTCTTCACTAATCCGCATCTAATTTTTGCAAACACTTGTATTATTTACAGTTTTACGCATATCACCAACGGTAGTTATTTTTACCATTTTTTAGTGTCGAAAAGATATTAACGTATTTTTTTTGTATGTCTTTTAATTGAAACACATTGTGGCGCAGTTCGTTCATAACGTTCAGAACGTTCGAAAATTTTGTCTTATCCCCTATCTTCCACCTTCTTGAACATTTAAAATTATTTCTACGAAATGCGAAATTCAAAAATCAGAGTGATATTATAAAACCCTTTGAAGACTTCACTCTAAAAATAAAGATATAAGCAAGGGATTGGTATATTGTTAAATCGTAGGCAACATACATTTTCTGTGAATCGAATACACTTTGAACCATTGATATTTAGATAATTATCCCAAAATAGTTTGGCCGTTTTAATATTAGTATAATAGTCAAACATAAAAGTCATGACACACTTTTAAAATGTAGATATAATAATCTTAATAATTAATTAAATATTGTTCTGAAATGCTATAGTATTGAAACATGTTTTTTAATATTATTGAAAAGCACAAATTGTTTCTAATGCATGTACTTTATTGAGAAATAAAGCAACTACTTCATACAAAGTAAAATAATCTCTTAAAAGTGAACAACGACGACTTAAATACCAGTAACTTGTATTTTAATTAACGTCTATTAAAACCTTCCCATTGATTTCTATTGAATGTTACAAGACGGTAGCAAAGCTTGTCTACGTTTTGAAAATATAATTGGCTCTCTTTTCATCTGATTTATTTTCATTTTCCATCTTTCGATATATTTGTAATTAACTCACGATTGGTTTAAGTTCGTAAGCTTTCTTTAATAATAATATACATATATTTTAAGATATTTATTTTAATTATAAAATTCATGTAAAGTTAATAAAATGATTTTTATTGTTACCGTTCGTTAATTAGAGTTTGTTATATATTATTTTGTAGCTTTGTTTTGAATGACTTTTAATTAAAAAAATGACTCACTGTGTTACTCCACCCCAAGCAAGCGTGTGTTATTTCTGGTCTAATTGGTTGTTTATATAGTATATTTTAATTTTAATTAAATATCTGTTTTAGGTTTGCAATACATAATTTAGCGATATGTTTAGTGGTTTAAAATATTATTGCGTAATATTTGTATAGTATTTATTTTTATGATTATGGCAATGTTATTTAATTGTTAATATTTTAAATCTACTAAGATTTGTTTTTAATTTACTAGAGAAAAGTGTGTTATATATTGCTTAAAAAAATAATGAACGTAATGTTCATTTCTAAAAACCATTCATTAGTTTCTTTGCTTGAATTATTTTTTAATACTTTATGAATGTTCATTTTGATTAAAAAATCTCCAGCATCGCTCATAAATGAAGTTCATGTAAAATGTAAAATTTCAGAATCATCCGTAGTATCGTTTGTCATGACACTAGGATATCCAAATACGCGGTTATCGGATACTCAATTTGACATTTGCAAAAAGTACATTTTCTGTTCAAACCCATACCTAACCAAATGAAAGTTCTAAAATGAACAAAACCAACTCATAAATTATAGGGAAATAGGTGGAAAAAGCAGTACAGATAGACATTTTGCTTCATATTACACTTTGTCTGCACTTCGATACTATGTTTTATAAATATGTGGCTATTCTTACTGAGAGTATTGTTTAAATTGTATTCAATTGAATTTTGGTTAATAGGATGGTGTAAAAACAACTATCACTTCACGTCAAAAGTAATAAAACTAGCATGCGAAGCGCTCAAACAAAAAACTCACTAGCGATGTTTATAATAGAGCTAGAACATGTCAAGAACAGGGACATATATAAAATCATAAGTTTGCTCAACACTGAAACAAAAATTGAACCGCTGGGTAAACGACTAGAAATACTCCAGTGCATGTGCTGCCAAAGGTACGGCCATACGGCTTTTACAACCGCAACCCACGCTGTGATCACCTCACACAAAATTGTGAAAATAAGGATAAGGTAAACGCTGCCCTTTGCGTCTTATGCAAAGGCAAACACAAGGACTGTGTAGTCTAGCAATAAATAAAGGCGAGAAAGTAATACCTAAAGCAGCAACCGACGCAAAACTCAGAGCTAATTATGCTGACGCGGTTAAAAACAAAATTAATGAGAACACACCAATAGTCCAACCGATATAAACTAGAAGACATGATGGCAAAACTAATGGAAAGGATGGACTCAATGTTAAACTTTCTAACACTTGTCATATCCAAGTTTAAATAAATGTCTGCTCATTTTTTGAGAATACAAATTGGAACGCCAATGGTGTGGCACAACATAGCCAGGAAGTAAAAACATGTATAAAAAAATAATAAAATAGATATAATGCTTATAAGTGAGACTCATTTTACAAACTACAGTTTCTTTAAAATTCCTATATATGACACAAAACATCCGGGCGATACTGCTCACGGAGAAACCGGAGATCGCGCGCCTTTAATTCAACACTTTTTTTTATTCTATTCATAGAAAGCAATATCGAGGATATTAAAAAAATAAAAGCTTGTAAATAAAACACTTTTATAACAACTTAACAACATTATTTTGACGTAATTTCACCTTCATTGTTTAATAAATTCTTGTATTCTGCCTGGCATCAATAAATACAGATTTTCAATTATTTTAAGATCGATCTCTTCTTCTCACACTTTCATGATAAGTTTTTTCAGCTCGGCTAAATTTTTCGATCGTTTTTTACTTAATAGTTTTTTTTATTGCCTTTAAACTTTCAATTGGTCGGTCAATTTTCAACTATAATTGGACTCACAGAATCGTCTTGCAAAATGGGTTCAGCAGTATCTTGGGAAAGTTATTCAAGGGTTGGAATAAAGTAGTTTAATACAAGCAATTAATATATTTTTGAATTCATGGTGTCTTGGACGAAATTTACAGAGCCCAATCCATAAGCTGTTATGCACCCTCAGATCATCACATCGGGTGCGTGCTTAATGAATCAATTAATGCATAAGAGATGAAATCTTTCGCTTTTTCTACGACGCACAGTCACTTACCATCTGCTCCAAACAGATTAAATTTGAATTCGTCGGAGAAAGTCACTCTTCTCCAATCTTCGACGGTAAGCTTTTGCCCATTCAAGGCGATTCTTTATAATTTTCTCAATAAATAATGTTTTCGCTGGGGTTTGTGCTCTAAATCCAGCTTCAACCAAACTTCTTTTCACTGTCCGTCTCGAAATATTCAATTGCAATTCTGTTTGTATCTTAGCAACAGTTTTGCATCAATATTTTTTTTATAATATCCTTTATTCTGCGGTCTTCTCGAGCAGACGTCATACGCCACCAACCACCCCCTTGCATCCTGTCTAGAATTCCTGTTTCGCGATATGTTTTAATACATTTTCGAATAGCAGAACCACTAAGCCTCTAGAATTGAAACATTTTCTTCGAGATATGCTATTATTTTAGATGTTAGCAGCAGATTCATTAAATTTCATGCGTCGCTTAAATGACAATTTCTATATTTATATTCACGCAATGATTGTATAAAATATATAATCATATTTATTTCAATAATATTTACAAGTATAAATTTTATTGTACATATATTTTCTTAAATTGGACAGGGGTGTCGCAGCTCCTATGCACGAGCCGCCACTGCTTTCGGCTATACGATTTCGAGTAAAAAATAATACTAAAAATTGTATGGCGTTAAGAATGAAAATTTGAGGCGAATTCGCCGGACTGGGGTCCACGCACAAAGGGGTATGCATATTGGATAATGCGCCAATTCGTTGCAATATATTGCAAACGAAATGGTGAAAAAGCGGGGTTGCAAAACAAAACGAAAAATACAAAACACTACACAAACATGGAATATAAAAAAAATTGGCGCGCATAAATAAATGCGCAAGCTAGCGCCGAGAAAAAAATTACAAAGACCAACCGATTGGAAAAAATGGCACTAGTTTTGGGCAAACACACGGACCGCAAAAAACATATCAAATATATAAAACAATAATAGAAATATTGCGGTGACATAAAATGTCATTTTTATACCTGAAAGAGTTCAATTAAATATGCAACACAAGCTATTTTAGACCCTCTTGAAAGTTATAAATTATTGTTTTATCTAATATAATGTCATAGGATGAAATACATTAGTAGATTATCTAAAAATTTATAATATTCCAGCGTTAAAAACCATAAATGACATAGCGAACACGTTTTTATTATCAGTCTATACTAGTGAATATGTACATGTAATAATGTTACTCCACACCGAGCAATCGTATGATATTACTAGTCTAATAAACTATTTTTTTATGTGCCTGTTTTGTTAAATATTAGTTATAGGATCATAATTGTAGCAAACCCTTCAGATATTTGCATTCAAATGTAAGTATCTCGTAGTTAAAAGGTGGAAAATTTTAATATATATATATATATATATATATATATATATATATATATATATATATATATATATATATATATATATATATATATATATATATATATATATATATATATAACTATTATACTTTTAGTGTTTTATCAGAGTAAAGTACTTGAGATCAGAGTTTAAATTTCTCTTTGCATAATAATAAAGAGATCTTATTGAATAACATTTGTTTTTCATGGCTTTGAAATTATAATAACTTTGCATAAATATATCTAGAAATTAATTAGAGCAAACCAATAAAAAATAATAGACATCGTTAATCTATGCGCAAAATGCAGTATAAAATTTTAATATCTTAGTATAGTATCACAGTAACACGATTAAGTTTAATATTTAAAAGCCAATCTGATTTACTTATAATTGTGATATAATGAAATACATTACTTCACAATGGAATAGATTTTCAATTCCAATCATTAAATTAAATTTTCCGTCACGCTAATCTAAATACATCATTCATGAGCTGCACCTAACCATTTAATAATTAGGAAATAATTAACCTTGTCTATAGACAATGTACACCGCTTCTTTCACCAATCTTCATCTTTCACTTGAATTCCCTGATTCCACAATTGTCTATCGAACTTTGTTATATCGTCGTAAAGCTTTAGCCATAAATCCTACCAGAGAACATCAACCCATTTTTATTTAATCAAATTGTTATTTTGTAATATAATCAAATCGTGATAATTAAACTTTCCATGTTTATTATGTTGATTTGATGTGTTTTACGTGAAAAGGTATTGCGATGGAATACATAATGCAATTTGCGGTCGTAATAACGTATGGGTCATATCAGCGTAGAGTATTCGATTCTGAAATCGAATCTTAACATTTAAAATCACGTTTTGGACAAACAATACCATTGCGAACAGAATGAGTAATTTATTTGGCATACTATTAATAATTTATAAATCTAATTTCCAAAATTTGATTGTAGTCAACAGATGGACAAAAACGTGCCGATAAATATTTTGTAAAAATCACATTTTAGAGTATTGTTAGTTAGCGTTTTATTTTTGTTATTGCTTTAATTACAACTTCTTTGTGTTAATCTTATGATTTGTTGGAACATTAAAATTCACTTTGTCGGTTTCAAGCTTTTTAATTTGTAATGAAAGGGAAATTTACTTTCGTTTTCTTATTGTTTTATAACCTGAAATAAATAATAAGAGAATTAAATAATAAAAATACTCTATTAAGCTTAATTTTTGTAAATATGTATACCTTTGTAAGATGATGAATAATGTAGTTTTATTATAAGTAATAAACTATTTTTTGTATGATTTTTTTTAAACCAAAGGGTAATTTATTTTCATATAAAAGCTCTTAAATAAATGTAACAGTTCATATTATATTTTAAAGTAGTGTTATAACTATAAAAACCAAAGCTACTCATAAATTTGGTACTAAATAAAATATATTTTATTTTAACTGATCCTAAATTATTGATACCCACTAATAAAATAATTTTAATAAAAATGAGTTCTTGAAAAAATAATATATTATCTCTTAAGCCAATAAAAAAAAAGCATCTGTTTTGTAAAAAATGAGAATATTATTTATATTTTAATAATAATTAGAACTAAAAAGTTTTGGTAAAAAAATGTGACATTTTGTATTTTATTTAGAAGCCAATTAAAGAAATTATAATATCGGTTTAATTTATTTATATTTTTTAAAAATGGCGGAGAAAAATAAACATTATTTTTTTATCTTAAATCCAATTAAAAAGCATGCTTTTTTTTACTTTTAGATTACATGTTTCAATATTTTATTTTATTTAGAACTTAAAACTCTGGCATAGAAAATTTCAAACTAACCAATTATTTTTTTTTAATTACTTAATTGTGAGGATTTATAAAATTCTAGAATTTTATTAAATTGTCTTCAATGTGATTACTTAAACCAAAAGTTAGGAATATTATTTA